>NW_011889295.1:401623-452628 GCF_000151845.1 Pteropus vampyrus | reverse complement strand
GGTTCGCCGCTGGGAGCGTCTGCGCAGAGGAACACGACTCTCGTTGGAAGAAAAACTTTTCTTTTCACTTGTGACAAGTAAAGGAGGCCGGGGTATCGTTTCCGAAGCTCTGCCGCCCCGAAGGGGGCCGTGGCCATTGCTATTATGTCCTGTTCGATTTCCTTTTTGTAGTCGTCCACACTCTGTCCCGGCTCCAGTCCAGCTCATCTGCAGCACGCTGTGCTACATTCCCGCATTCGGCACCGCCTGCGTGTAGTGGGACCGCCCAGGACTTGAGCTCCTAACCCTCACGGGCGGACGGAGGCGGAGTAGCAGGGGCGCCGCGAAAAGCTTTCGCTCTAGGGGTCGCACACCGGGAGGAGGGGCCTGTCCTGCGTCGCGTCAACTTTCTAGTCCCTTAAGGCGGGCAGCTCAGTTTCACCTCCTCGGTGGAGTCCTCTGGCCAAGGCCCCTGCGAACCCCCTACAGCCCGGCTTCGTGTCCTTCCAGGGGCACCGAGCACCCACAGCCGTTGTCGCCGTCGCTTAAAGGGAAGTCTAAGTTCCCCTTCAGGTTGGGGAACTGAGGCACGCACGGTCTTGGCACAGTCCTAGGGGCTGGGCAGGGTGTGAGGTGGCCGGTGGGAGCCCTGGTCTGGGAGCAGACTGCCCCGTGTGCTACTGTCGCCCCCCATCCCTCGTGGGTAAAACCACTCTCAACTTCGGGGGCTCCGGCCAACAGTCCACATCAAGGGCTCCCAACAGGCCTCTGGATGTGGGACAGCTGTCCTTAGTTCCAGGACCAAGGTGCCCAACTTGCTAGGAAATGGCAGAAGCCAATTAAGAAATTAAACCCCTCTAAGTTAAAAATAAATAAACACAAAGAGGAATTTACATACCTACATCGAAATGTGCATAGCACACATGGAACGATGCACAGGAACTGTGACCAGTGGCATTTCCAGGGCAGAATGAAGAGAGCCGAGAACCAAGAAGCCCCTCTCCCCCTTGTCTTTGTTTTTTTTTTTTTTTTTACCATGTGCACGTATTTCTTTTTCAATTAAAAAATATAATGGAGGACAGGAGTGGTCTCTCAGCAGATACAGCAGCAGCAGCCATGGAAAAACCACCTGAGCCATCACTTTTGCTTTAAGCCAGCAAGCATTTATTGACTCTCTGCTATGTGCCCAGCGCTGTTTTATGACTTATTTTATTATTTATATTTTTTATAAAATAATAATATGCTATCCCTTATCCCTGACAAGAGCCAGTGGAAAACCAATTGAGTTTTTATTGAATTGTTTTCCGAGGAGTAAGGATGAGTTATAAACAGAACACAGCTTCAGGGCAAAACAGGTGGAGTGGATTTCCAGTGTGCCAAGGGTTTTCAGCCGAGGTGCCCAAGAGCCGAGAGAAAGTGCCTCCGGGACACCACAAAAAGCTGCCTACGGTGGCTGCTCCATATTGTTAACCACGCAGGTTGACAGTTACAGAGCACAGAAAACAGACATTAAAAGAGGCCACCTTTTCTGGAGGTCTGTGCGCCAAGAATAGAACCCCATGCTTAGCTCCCAGGTCTTCATTGAGACGTGCAGAGTAGCTATTTTTAGCATGGAAGTCCAGAAAGGACACCACTTGGCTGGGGTCACTCAAGTGGCTGGTGCTATTTAGGGATTCGAATCTGGGGCTGTCTGACTCCATGGCCTGTACTTTTTCTGAAGTCCTTCTCTGTTCTTTTTCTCTCTATAAATGGATAAGACAAGCAATTTGGAAAGGAACGAAAGCTGGCCAAAGGAAGGATTGCTATTTTTGTACAATGTGTCTCTGTTTAAAATGTACACACTTTTATACTAATTTATTGCCCCAGCAAATCTTGGGGGGGGAGGGGGTGCTGTGAAGAGACTAATCTGCATTTTGTCTTTGAGAAAACTGAAGCTCAGAGAACATAAGGGCTTGCTGTGGCCCCACACCCCATCAAACGGGGGTGTCCAGACCAGTCCCAGGTTATCTTGCTCCTGAGTGTGCGTTCCTGCTGTAGTTTTAAATTTTCTGAACACCTCCTCTGAATGTTGAGAATTTAAAGACTAGACCAAGCCTGCACTCAAGGAGTTTGTAGACACCTAAAGCTGGATTGGAAGGAGGCTCTAAATCATCAGATCCAACCTCACACCCACACCACAGCCCCTCCACAAAAGTCTTAATGGAGGTGGAATGAGGCAGAATCTGCTTCCCTGAAACTACCTATCATGCAGTCTCAAAGATGAGGACCAGTGTTCAAAGGAGTTGAGAACTGTCACTGAAACATGAGTCAAAAGTGCAGGTCAGAGCACCCACTCCATCACTAACTACATTCCCTCACCGTCTGCAACCTATGAAATGGGGATGAGCACTTCATCGGGCCCTTATTGGTGTCAAATAAAGTCAAGTATGGGAAAGCACTTTGAGACAGGGGGACAGATCTAGTTCCATCTCAATTCTGTCACATGCTATTTATACAGCTTTGGGATGGGGTGACCATATATCTTGATTTGTCTGGGACAATCCCAGTTTATGCCTGCTGTCCTGGCATTGCTCTCCACACCCCGAGTTCCCAAGCCAAGAGGGAAGAGATTCATTTACTGGAATACATTTATTTATAAGCACCACTAAGAGCCAACCACTTGAGCAGGACATCTATTCCCTCAAAATAGTACAATCATTTACCTGATAGGTAGCGTGCAATGTGCTTGGCATAGATTTGTCATATAAACCTCATAACGACCCTATAAAGTAAGTTGTTCTAATGTAAAGGGACCAAGGGATAACACTTCCTGAGTGGGGAACAATTGAGAAATAAGACACAGGAATCAGTTAATGAATATTTACAATGTCAGTTTCATAACCAATACGTCTTTAGAGAGGGTGCTTTAGATCTGGAACCGAAAGTTTGGTTTTGGTTTACTAAATCCTGAACCCTAGAATTATTCAGACTCAGGTCTCAGCCAGCGCTAAACAAACAGAGGCCTCCCCTCAAGGCCCCAAAGTCACACAAACTAATGAGGCGCAAAGGTGGGGTTCAACCCAAAGATAAGCGCCAAAGCTCATTTTAAACCTCAAAACCCCTCAGCAAATAACCGGTCTTCTTTCAGAGGTCAATGTGAAGTGAGGGAAGCGGCTTAGTGATTGAGCAGCTGGCCAGGATTCCACCTCAGGCCTTTCGGTGTTCAACTGATGCTTTCACAGATGGGGAGCCTTCAGGGAATGTCCTGGAAATGAGACGGGCTGAGTGTCACCTCCTTGTGCAAGAACCCCACCACACCAGGCTTGAGTGGAGAAGGGAGGCGATAAGCTCGCAGAGGAAGAAAGGAGGGGACACCGCAGTCAGTCCCACTGATCTGTGAATGCCAGCGCCTAGCACAAGCTCTGCCGCAACGCTCCCTCCGCGCAGGGCGAGAGAATCCATCCACCCAGTGATGGCACAAATGAATGAAACTCCTGTGCCGGCCACAGGGGTCCACGGCGGGGCCAAGAGCCGGGCTTCCAACTGGCCAATCAACGCCTTCGCCCGCCCGCCCCGCCCCGATTCCCTCCGGCCGCGCGGAAATCCCGGAACCAGGGGAGCCAAGCGGCCTCGCCCAGTGCGCATGCTCCAGACTGGCGACGGCGCGGCGTCCAGGGAGCGGATCTGAAAGGGTGGTTGGGAGATGAAGCTGAGCCCCACCTGTCCTCCCCCACCTGCTTCCCCTGCAGAGTCGAAGCCTCATTGTGCCTAACATCGCCCCCACCACGACGCCCATACAGGGCGAGGGAAAAAGATTCCAATCGGAACCGATCCGAAGCGAGCGGCCGGAAGTGACGCATACGAGCGAGCGGAAGGACGGAGGCCCCTGCTTGTTGCCCTGGAAACCGAGCCCTCCCCCAGGCCCGAGTGCGTCAGCGGCCCCGAGCTCCGTGCGCGGGGGCAATGCACTTCGGTGGCGGGGTCCCGGCGAGGGCGCCCTGCGCGCCGAACGGGACCCCGAGCTTGCCTTGTGTGCCCTCAGCCCAGAATCGTGCACCAGACACCCGCCCCGTGCCGGGCATCGTAGTCACCGGCCCAGGGGAGAACTGGACCTGCGCGGATCCTCCTCCAACCCCGCCGGTCGCCCTCCTTGGAAGTCGTAGCCCGCCTACTCATCTGCTCGATTTTAAAGCCGCAGCTTTTCCCGACCGCAAAGCTAACCCACTGCTCTTTCCCCTTTTTTCCCTAAGCCATGCCCTTCCACGCTTGCTTGTGTTTTCTGTATCGTTTTGCAGATATTACGTTGCAATAGCATTCATTTCCGTCCTCCCAGGCAGCTGCTGCTCTGCGGTACAAGTGTGGGTGGTTGATGGTCTTTTTGCTTCTCTGCATTTCCTCCTTTAAAAAGCATACATACATAGATTTCGTGATGAAAAATCATTTTTTAAGAGCCCAGTCCTTTGTCCTCAAAGAGCTTGATACATTTGGAAACACTTTTTTCGGTTAACTTTTTTATATATAATTTCAAACTTAGGACACTGGCACGAATTGTAAGAAGAACTCGCATACACTCTATCCATATTTGCCAACTGCGTACATTTTCGCCTCCTTTGTTTTATAATGAGATAGATGATAGGTAGACAGACATACTAATTATGTACTTTATCGCTATTTTCCCCCTGTCCAGGATCACATGTTGCAATTAGTTTTCATATCTTTAATATCCTTATAACTGAAAGTTTCTCAGTCTTTTGTCTTTCGTGACTGTAATATGTTCGAAAAATACAGGCCAGCTATTTTGTAATAAAATATTCCTCAATTTGAGTTTGTCTCATGCTTTCTCATGAGTACATTCAGGTTATATATATTTTTTGCACAACACTACAGAAGTAATGAGCCCTTAGAGTGTCACCTCAGGAGGCACATGATGTTGGTTTGTATTGTGATGTTAACTTCGACCACTTTGCTAATGTGGGGTGGCCCGGTTTCTCCACTGTAAAGTTACTATTTTTCCTATTGTAATTACTAAGTAACGTGTGGGTTTTTTGAAGATACTTTGAGATTACATAAACAGCCTATTCTTTATCAAACTTTCACCAACAAATTTAGCATCCACAGATATCTCAAGAATGATTACCAAACAGCCTAGTATTAACTGTTATTTATTATTTACATTTCAAACAAGGCATGTTTTCTGGGAAATAACGTGTTCACCCAGCAGATAATAGGCAATCAGTAAATATCATTTACTATGTTAGGTTTCCTTTTACATAGATTAATAAAGAGGTTTCCTTTTTCACGGCGTATAATCAGAAGCACTAGGTTCATTTGCCATCCAGATGATTATTCTTCCCGCTAGCATCTACCTCAGTGCCTGTCATATATTAGCAATAAATTTTTTGAATTAACAAAGGATAACACACACACACCAAGAAACTATATTGAAAAGACTGAAAAATTATAAATATACTCAACTAATACTTAAGAGTTCTCACCAATGCATGGTATCACTTACAGAACAAGCAAGCTTGTAAAGATAAGTTATAATAGGTCCCACTTAAGAAAATCGGAGAGGGGGAGGTAGAGGAGGGTAAAGGGGGTCACATACATGGTGACGAAGGAGACATGACTTTGGATGGTGAGCACAAGGCAATATACAGATGATGCATTATAAAATTGTACACTCGAAACCTATATAATCTTATTAACCAATGTCACCCCAATACATTTAATAAAATTTTAAAAGTTAATTTAAAATACAAAAGAAAATTGGATTTTACATTCGGAAATAAAATTTATATTAAAAAAATTTCAAAACAATAATCCTGACATATGAGCAGCTGCAATTCCATGTGTGACCACCAGATGTCAGAAAAAGCTAAGTAGCTATTCCAGAAAAGCGAATATCCGCGACTGTTCTGAATTAGAATCTAATTATCTAATTGCCCCCCAAACCTTGGATCTTGTCACTTAGTCCAGAGAGCCTGCATCAATCAGTTCTGGGAAAATTCAGAGTAGACTGAAGCTAGGAAGGAATTCACAAAAGAGATTAGGCTAGTGGCTTAATTCTTGAATTGGGTGGTTTGAGAATTCAAATTATTACATCGTATATTTTATATGTTACATATAAAATAATATGTAATAATCCAATTGGAAATATATGTTGTATTTTACATATCAAGTTATTATAACAAATTATATTATTCTTTATACCTTTTGTGTATCTTAAATATTACAGCATTAAGGCTAATTTTCAAAAGGAAAGACATGCTACAGCTCTGCTACCTGCCAACTTAATATAGGATTTCTCTGAACTATTCAAATAACATTGATGAAGTGGACAGGTTTGGGGTCTTTCTTTAACCTCCATTATCCATACCTTTGCCATTTCTTTCCTTCTTTCTCTAAAACAAACAAAGAGGATGGATTCAGATCACTCAGAGAAACACAGTAGAATGGTGGTTACCAAGAAGCTGGGGGCGGGAGCAATGCAGAGCTGCTGATCAAAGGGTACAAACTTCCCATTAGATGAATAAGTTAGAGTACCCAGTGCACGGCGCGGTGATCACAGTCAAGGATACTGTGTTACGTACTTCAAAGTTGCTAGGAGACTAGATCTTAATGGTCTCACCACAAGAAAGAAATAGTAATTATGTGTTGTGAAGGAGGTGTTAGCTAACACTGTGGTTATCATACTGCAATATGTAAATACAAATCCACATGTCTATCTTAAACTTACACAATGTTATATATCAATTGTATCTCGATTTTAAAAAGAGGACTCATCAAACCGCAATGGTAATGGGACAAAACTAAATCATACGCCACCTGATAGGATGCAATAAAGGGTCACAGCATCACATCTGTGATATTCCTGCCTAAGATGCACGACCTGGGCTTAATCATGAAGAAATAACAATGTGGTCCCTAAAATAAATTAGAGATAGTCTACAAAAGAACTGACCTGTAACCTTCAAAAGCAAGCCTCAAGGTCATGCAAGTCAAGGAAAGATTAAGGATGAAAAATTGAAGAGATAGCAAGTAAAGGACATGCATGAATCCAGATTGGATCATTTTGCTAAAAAAAAAAAAGGAAAAAAGAAAGTAAAAGAAAATTACATATATATATATATATATATATCCATAATTGGAACAACTGGCGAAACACGAATGTAGCCTGGAGATCGGGCAGTACCGTGTTGATATTAACCCTCTGTCTTTCACGGCTGTGTTGCGCTTATGCAGGAGAAGGTGCCTGTCTGTGGAGAACACACAGCGAACTCTTTAGGACTGTCGGGGCATCAGGCTGACTGTTTACGCTAAAATTATTCAGGGAAATAAGTTATTTGTACTGTGCTTGAAACTTAAGTTTGCAGTTTTAAAATCATTAAAAGAAGAATTCCAAGGAAATACCAAGCAGTTCAAAAGACATGCCAGTTTCCTGGCCAGACGCACACACGCTGACAGAACGCTGGGGGTGTGGCCTTGACATGCATGTTTGTGGGAGCACAAGCACATTTGGGAAGCACCAGCCCCCCAGCCTGAGAGGAGGAGCAGCCTGTACGCGCGCGGACCAATTTCCTTACACCATCCTTTTTTCCATACCAGTTGCCTCGCTAAATTCAGCCTCCGCCCATCTCTGAAGTCTTTGTTTTCCATTCCTGCTGTTCAACTGGAGACCCTCCCTCTCCCATTTAAAAAAAAGTACCACTTTAACAAGAAAACTAAGAATCTCCTTGCTGCATGTCCCAAGTCGGCTCTGGGATACCTGCTCCATTCAGTGTCTGTCATGAAGGGAGGACTCCTGGAAGCCTCAACTGGTCCCGGGCCACGCTCTTGGTGTGTTATGGTCCCCTCTGCTTTGACTATTATTAAGACACAGCCCCAGGTTTTCGAAGCTGGGGCCTGGGGTGGGGGCTCTCGGGGGCCTCATCCCCTCACGATCCATAGGAAACCCGTTGCCCTACTTTGCTCAGCACAAAAACTGCCACATGTTTTCTTTCCTGTCTAGGTTCAAACACGGGAGCAGGGGACAGGCTCCAGCCTCTCCTAGGTGGTCTCTATGCACCCATACAACTCCCAAAGGACACTTCGGGGAGCCCAAGAAGGCCACCTTCCACAGGACCATACGAGGGCTTCAAACATTGCTTCCTGTGGTGGCACGCAGCTCTGAACATACTGAATGCCAACGAACTGTACTCTTCACATGGGTGACTTGTGTGTCATGTCACTTTATGGCTCAATAAAGTTTGAAGACACTACTAGTGCCTACTCGTCCAGCCTCACCCGCTGCTACCCCGCCCTCCTCAGGCCAGGGTTCCGCCTGGCTGAACTGCTAGTTTTTGAAACGTTTTCTTCCCACACCTCTGAGCATCCGCAGACACTGTTCCCTTTCTCTTCCCTGCTATGGCCACCGGGCAAATTTCCACTCATTCTTCAAATTTCAATCCAAGGCCTTCATCCTCTGTGAAGCCTCCCCTGACGTCTCAAGCAGAGGGAGTTCTCTGTCCTCAGGCTCCGCCAACGCCCTGTATCTCTCAGTGTCGGACGCTGCACCCGTGCTGAGATTGTGGCTGACAGTTCTCTCTCTGACCCGCTCACAGTTCTGCGGGTTTGCCCCCAAGCATGGGAAAAATTTCACTGGAAGGTTGCTATGCAAGTAAGAGGAGAAATGATCACGCTATGGCCCAGGAAAGCAGGCTGGGATCAGAAACCCTGGGCTGGCAAGGACGACATAAGGACCCCAGGGTCCTCAAGGGACCCAGCAGCATGCCGCAAAGATGATCACCATGAATGCGGACTTCACCTATTATTCTGTACGAACGCAGCTACCACTTGAGCCTCCACTGTGACGGACACCGTTCTAGGAACTATACCCACTGTCTCACTGTCGTAAGGGACTCGGTTCCCCACTGAAAATCCCAGTGTCCACGTGTTCTCTTCTGCAGGATTGATCTGCAGTGGGAGCACAGAACGCTCACTCCTGACCTTGGCCGAGGGCGGGAGTTAAACCCAGGAGGGGAATGGGCCTTAGTAGTAGCCCACATCAGGCATGATGGGACACGGGAGCAGGAGACAGGGTCCAGCCTCACAGTGGGACCCTCTCAGTTGGGAAAGGGGACAAAGAACTGGTGGCCTAGCAAACTAATAGACCACGTATATCTTGCCACCTCCCATCAACCTTCAAAATATGTCCCTGTGGGAGGCAACTAATGGCCTGGAAGATGTCCACCACCCCACCACCCCACCACCCCGCCAGAACCTGGGAATATGTGGGACTCCGTAGATGGGACTGAACTAAGGATCTCATGATGGAAGACAACCTGGACTATCCAGTATGGGCCCAAGGTCATCTCAAAGGGCCTTATGAAAGGAGACTCAGAGAAGGTGTAATGACAGCAGCAGAGGTCAGGGAGAGATGCGAGACACTGTCCTGCTGGCTTTGAAGATGAAAGGCCACCAGCCCAAAAATGCAGGTGCCTCTAGAAGCTGGAAAAAGAAGGGAATGGATTCTTCTTTGGACTCTCCAGAAGAAACACAGCCCCGTAGACACTCGATTTCAGGATTTCTGTCCTCTAGAATTTAAAATAAAAAATCTGTGTTGTTTCAATCGAGCACAAGCTGCCTTGTGCCCAAATAAAAGTGTGGAAATCGAGCTTGCGATTTTTCACAGCAGCAATGGTAAGGGAACACAACTCTCACTGATCAGATGGGGTCACCGAGGCTCACTGTAAGGCCCCCAGGTAGATGGGAGCGCGCTGGCCAACTCCCAAGCCCACATTCCCGTCCGGACTCCTCCAGGAGCATCTCTGGATCTCGGTGCCAGTTCAGGCCTCTGAGGGGGTGTCGACAGAGCAGGCCTGGACCAAGCCCAGACCTGCTCAGAGGCATGTGGCCACTCGGAAGCAGCTGTCTTCCCGTGGAGACATTCTGTCCTTGTAACAGCCTCTGTGCCCATCTGCAGTGGCTGTCGCCGCCACCAGGCTATGCTGCTGCTTTGTGGCCTGCCAGGGTCTGTATAGACGGGCTGCAGGGCGGGGTGCTGAACACCAGGTGGCATTGTTCCTGGCTGGAATTTCTACCTCAGGCTAAACCCCCAACCCCTCCAGGGCCACGCCGATACAGTTGAAAAAAATGAAAATAAACTCAAAACCAAACCCGCCGCTTTCTGCAGAACTTGGGCTCCATTATCAGATGCTGGACTTCAGCCTCTGAGAGCTCTTGTCAGTCCTGCTGCTGGTCGAGGTGGGTGATGTCAGCCCTGGGAACAGCGTGTACTGGAAATAAATTTCCTTTTAGAGGGACGTGTCTGAGGCAGAGCAGTCAGGAAAAAGTGGGTCAGCACTTGGCTTTTTTTTTTTTTTTTTTAAACAAGTACACTCATTTCCAGACTTTTATTTGGGCACAAGGCCAAGTGCACTTGGCCTTTTCAAGGCTCCGCCATCCTGCCCATGTTTCAGCTGGAGACCGTGGAAAATGACCTTGCACGTTGATTCAGGAGAGCGGGCTGGGAGGCCAGCACTTAAGGGGTGACTAGAGGCTGCGGTGGGCCGAACCCTCGTTCCCAACAGAAAGAGAGTCTGAGTGCTGTGTTCGTTTCCTTCTGCTGCCGTGACGAAGCACCACACGTTTAGAGGCATTAAACCACACAAATTTATTGTCCTACAGTTCTATAGAGTGGAAATACGGCAGGTTCCAGCAGACAATCCATTTTCCTGGCTTATTCGAGTCGTTGGCAGAATTCGGTTCCTTGCAGTTCTAAGACTAAGGCCCCCTTCCATGGCGGCTGTCAGCTGGGGCCCCCATCCAGCTTCCAGGGGCCGCCTTCCTCCGCCTTCAAAGCCGTTAACACCCGGGGAAGTCCCCCTCACATCGTCTCTCCTGCCTCTTTTTCTGTTGAAGCTGACTCTGTGCCCTTCTTCCTCTTCCTGTTTGAGGGGGTCCTGTGCTTACCCTGGGCCCACCTGGGCAATCTCCCCAGTTCAAGGTTGGTAACTTTATTACTGCTGTGAAGTCCCTTTTGCCATGTAAGGCAGCATATTCACGGGTCCTAGGGTTGGGGACATCTTTGGGGACTGCTGTCCAGCTCCCCACAGGGAGGAAGCAGGCCCCAGCTCTGGGGAGAAGAGCAGACTCAGTGACAAGACTATAGCCATCCTGTAGGGAGCCTGGGGTGAGCTGTACATACTGACTCGTGACCCTCACACAATCCTGTGCAGACACATCCAGGAGACCAGGCTCAGAGAAGGGACGACGTGCCCAGAGTCACAGAGCTGGTGAGGGACGGAACCGGTCTGCCGCATTTCAAAGACCAGAGGGGCACCGTGAGGCTACAGTTAGTAAACATTGATGTCAAGCCACGTCTGACTCACCCCGGAGCCCGCAGCGGGGCTGGTGCGCAGAATTAGTCAGCATCTCGTCACTGCTGTCTGGTGGCCTGCTCCCAGTCAGGCTCCCAGTCAGGCTCCACATGTGTCGCTCCCACTCTTTCTGCCCCTTTTCCTGGACACTGCCGGCCTCTGGCCTGAGCACCACACTCCTGCAAGCCCGCTTGCCTGCCCTGCACATCCATCTGGTGGGCGCGCCCTGGCTGAGTGTGGCCAGGCTTCTTCCACCAGCCTGGTACTCAGTCCCCTGAGGGCAGGGGGACCTCACCCGCCCCACAGTCCCAGCGCGGGCCGCAAGTGGGATGGTCCCCCCGAAACCATTTTAGGAAGTGACTGCTTTTCCTCCGCCCAGAGCCCTGGTTGTGTGCACCTGGTCTTGCTGATGTCCAGGCGGCAGTGGGGACCCCAGCGCCATCGTGAGCCAGAGCCGGGATGCTCCAGGTGTGGGGGTAGGGATGCTGGAGCCGAGCACCAGCTCCCAGTGCTGGCCTCAGTTTCCTATCTACACGACAGAGCTAACGACACCCACCTCGCAGCGAAGTTGGGAGGGTTCAGTCAGAGCAGGGCGTGGTTCACCATGATGACAATGTAAAGGCTGGCTGTTATTGTTACTATTTTTGAAGAGTTCAGTGTCAGAACTGTGTCTGAATCCCAGCTTGTCCACCTAGTAGCTGTGTGGCTTCGGGCACATGGCTTCACCTGGCTGAGCCTCCCTCCTCATCTGCAGTGTGAATATTAAATGCTTTAGGGCCTGAAGAGAGGCCAGTGTGACTTGCACGTAGTAGGTGCTCTTGACAGAGGCTGATTTTATCTCACTGCATGTACACTGACTAAGCCACTCTCACCTCTTCGATCAACTTAGTAAGCAATTCCTGGGGCCCTACTAAGCGCCGGGGCCGGTGCTGCACTGTGCTGTGCTGTATAGAACCAGGAGGCCTAATGAAACAGGCCCTGGCCTTGCCCCCAGGAAGAGGGGTGGGGACACTTGGTTAACTATGACGCCTTGGGACAGTGCTGCAGGGGAGTCTTAGCAGAGGCTCTTGGAGGGGCCAGAAAGGAAAGCCGAGGTGGCAGTGGTGGCCCCGGGTAGATGAAGAAGGGGATGGCTGAGGGAGGAGGCAGCAGAAGCAGAGCAGACAGCGTGCCTTCCTCCTCCCAGCCCTTGCGGGGGAAGACTTGCTCCTCTGGCGAGAGAGACCCCTAGACAGTGCTCGCTGCTCAGAGCTTTGTGGAGGGGTGACCGGGGCTGCAAGGAACAGAAAAATCCATCGACTGGCTCCGACAATCAGGACATTATGTCACATGACAAGAGATCGGGCAGGTCAGTTATTTTAGGGGCTCATCGGTGTCATGAAGAGTCCAGGGGCTGCCCATTCTTGTGCTTGGCTGCTCTCTGTGTCCAGTGTACCTCATGGCCGCAAGATGCTTGCAGCAGCTCCAGGCATCACACACTTATATATCAAACCCAGAAGCAGGAAAAGGAGCCTGCCCTATCTCATGCCTTTTTAAAATTGAGATATAATTCACATAAATAAAATTTACCACTGTAAAGTGTACAGGTCAGTAGTTTTTAATATCGAACCATCTCTAAGTGTACGGTTCGGTGGCAGTAAGTACACTCACGGTTGTGCAGCCACTGTCCCTCTCCAGAACTCTTTTCATCTTGCAAAACTGAAACTCCACACTCATTAAGCAGCAACTCTGAGACCCTTCTTCCTTAGCCCCTGGCCAACGCCACTCTGTCATTATGATTTTGACTACTCCAAGTCCCCCTCCCACTTTTAAAGACCCTGTGATCGCACTGGGCACACCCAATACCTTAGGAAACTGTCCCTGTGTTGGTGTCAGTTGAATGGCAACCCTCATTTAATCTGCAACCTTACTTCCCCTTTACCACATGACCTAACATAGTCCCAGGTTCCTGCGATTAGGCCATGGCATCTTTGGGAGCCATAATTCAGCCTACCGCACAGCGTGAGGGAGAAGAGGCACATAGTAGGCACCTCCAGGTTCTAGATAATCGTGCACGCTCTTCGAGCAGCGGGGGCTGCAGCCCTCCGAAGCCTGGGGCCAGGTGAATTTATACTCTTCTTTCACTCCAGAAATCAATCTACTTTTGTTGATGTTTCCTATAGATTTGGGAGAAAATGCTGAAAAAAGTCTATTTCTGTGGAAAACGCAGAGCTGAGCCAGAGCACGCTGTTCTCCCATCTCGATGACAAGGGCTTTTCTCCTTGAAAGGCACATCACTCAATCGTAAGAGGAGAGGTTTCCGAAAGCGGCCTGGCTGGATACGTTTCGTGTCCTCAACGCCGAACGTCTCTGGCGTGGTGGCCACGGCATTTGTCACTGGGCTGTTCACTAAAAAAAAATTTCTTCGTCAACCTTAAAGCCTTATTTTTCTGATCTCGACACAGATCCCTTGAAATAAACTAACTCTGGACGAGCCGTAAATTCCCTTCCCTGGGGCACTGTGAGTCTCAGTCGAGTGAATCACTCTTGTTCTCCAAACGTTTGCTGAGCACCTGTGGGCCAGGCCTGGTGCCAGGCACACGAGGAAGAAATGGTCCCTGCCCTCCAGAACTCAAGGGTGGCCCTGTATTTGTTAAATGCTTCGGGAAAGAAATGGGGATAAAATTCTCTCCTAAGCGCTGGATTTCAGGACACTTTCCCTCCCTCTGACCTGAAGTGATTCAGACCACGCCCATCTCCCTTCAGAATGAAAACGCCCAGCCCCAGCGTGCGCTCTGGTAAGGAGTTACGAGTGCTTTCTCTCAAACGTGACATGGGATAGGACAGCCTGAGGAACCTGCTGAGACACGACGGAGAGGCATTCGGTACACTGACTACCCAGGTTGACATTTCAGCCATATTTTTTATCGTAAAATGTACTGCAAGAAATCTGAAGATGAAGAAAAGAAGAACAATATTCCCTAAGTGCACCCCTGTAACAGTATCATGCCGGCGATCGGATGCATCTCCTTGTATTAGTCTAAGGAACAGGGAGCAACCGTCAAAAAGAGCAAGAAAAACGTTTCCTATGAAGCGCAGATAAGATGCAGGGCGCCGAAGTGCACGAGCAGGAGTGCAACACACAAAACACACCCGCACGTGGCGGATGCTGGAAAGGGAAAGGAAAACCCCAAACCGTGGGCCCGGGATCGTGGGGGCGCACGGAAAAAACCTTTTCTGTGTTTCTAAAACCTAGTTAGGGTAGTGTGGGCCTTATGCCTGCAGTTCAGAGAAGAGAGGGGACGAAGCCATGCGGTGTACTGGGGGCCAAGTTAAACGGAATGAAGTTCGTGGAAGAGCCAAAGAAAGATGCGCGAGTCCAGACTCAGCCACGTAGGAATCGTGGTCGGAAGAACCCAGTCCCAGGGGGGCGTGAGCCCTGGATCTGAATCTTCTGCCTCTTCGCTGGCACATGTCGCTGCGCAGGCTGCGACGTGTCAGAGCCTCAGCCTCCCCACCCATGTCACGGGGCAAAAGCGCTGGCAGGAGGACGGCCGCGGCTTTGCAGGCCGCACGGCGGGAGGGGGAGCGCGGCTGAGCACGGACCGGCCCGGCGCCCGGCCAGGGGTTCTCCACGACGGTCTCCTCACCCAGTACGCGGTACTGTCCCTTCACAGGTGAGGCAAGTGAGATCCCACCCAGCGAAGGAGTGTTCCCCAGGGAACGGCGGAGCATGAATGAAGGGCAGCAGAGGTGAGTGGTTCTGACAGGAGGTCAGGACCCAGACGGCACAACTGCATGAAAGGGCGTGAGCGCGGGTGGAAGTGAGGGCGACCTTCTCGCCACGAGACATGTTCGCCTCCTTTTGCTTTATAAAACAGCCGATACCTCGTTTTTGTGGTAGTTATTAAAGCCCCAGTAACACTCTGCACAGCGTTAGGTTCCTGTGAGACCCTGGTCACTACATTTGTAGCAACTGGACAATAAGTAACTTTGTTTTATGTGTATCTCTGTTTAAAGACACTTTAATATATATTGTTGCTTCCTTAATATTCCTAATATTGAATTCATGCAGAAACTCGAGATATCCATGGAAAACTATTTTCCCAAAGTTTTTTCAGACTTTTTCTAACCCAAATTTCCAGCTAACATGGTTACAATGCAACTTCGTAGCCTGCTTTCCATCTATCAAACCACTTCCCGTGTTGTTGCGAGTTATGTACAAATGTCATTTTCAAAACCGTTATGTAAAATTTCTATTTCTGACATTAATAGCCCACTCTCTCCTCTTATCAAAAAAAAGAAAGAAAAGAAAAAAGTAAAGAAAGAAAAGAGAAATCCAACCAGACCAATGACAGGAAGTAGTGGAGGGCGGACAGCAGATTTGGGACAAGTGTGCGCATCTCGCTTTTAATGACTATGCAATATCCCATCAGGGCTGTGTGCACTTAACCAAATGCCTATCATTGCATAGGCCAATTGTCCTCACTTTTACTGTCATAAACAGTTATGAACATCTTAATGCATATGCTTTTTCCAAATTTCAGGTGATTTCCTTAGAGACATTCCCATAGGCAGAGTTCCCGGATCAAAGGCAAAGGCCTTTCAAGGCCTGAGCTACATGCTGCCAGCCAGCTTTCCGATGTGTCAGTGCCCTCGGCACAGCCCCCACCGGGGATGAACGAGCGCCCTCTGCACAAGCCACCTTTGCTAAGAAACCACAGCTTTGTCTCCGCGCCCCTTATTACTCAGACTCACTGAAAACTGCCACAGGACCTGGCCAGCAGCTCGGGCCAGCATGCCCACGAGATTCCAGGCCGAGGTGGAGGCCCGCCCGCGGCACTCCCACAGCGTTCTAAGTTTCTTTCAGGCCACCACACGAGAAGACAGAGAAACCTGTGGCCACGGGTGCTGAGATGGCCCTTCTCTGATTCTAAGGGGGTGACGATGCCTTCTCTGCTTCTGATTGGTTTTTCCCGAATGAGCCCACTTTGTCGGCTGTAGTTATGTGAACATTTGCTTGCTGCTTGAAATTAAGGCAAAGGAGTCCCAAAAGACTTCTCTCAAAATAATAATAGTAATGTAATAATAATAATTATTTTGCTCAAAAGTTCTCTAAAAAAATACAAAGCAAGGATTCCCCTAAGGGCTAAACATCTTGTCATGTAAGAAATGTAAACTTGACTGGTGTGCGTTCCAGCACATTCTACACAAACCGCTCTAACCTGAAACGCACCCGACATCTTTGTGGGCCCCGCTGGATCTCGCTCAGCAATTCCTGTGGGATGCGGCCTCACTCCAGGCTGTAGGTTCCCAGCCTGTAAAAAGACACAGGTAGGCCCTCAGATGGTCCCTTTTTCCATCCCAGATGAGAAAGGATCTGATTGAGGTGGTTGGTTCCTAACTGGGTAACAATATCATTTGTCACCCAAGCCAGGACACTTCTGAAAGCAAAAGGGGAATTTGTTGATAGTTACGCTGGGTCACCAGGACCTTCTGTGCAAACCAGACCGATGTGCACTCAGCTGCCTCATCATGGCAAAATTCCTGAGTGTTTGGATGGACAGACACTTACTGTGTGCTTTGTGCTCTCACACTGGCTGCTAAGTGTTTTTCATTTATGGCCAGGGTTTGGGGGGCCCGGGGGGCCAAAGCACCTTGCCTGATGCCACACAGACCAGCACTCTCCCGAATGAGCAATAGCGACAAGTGCTCCAGGAGGTCACTGGCAGAGTCAGAGAGAGCAGGGCTGGACAAGGGTTCGGAGGAGATTGGGTCCTTGAGGCATCAGACAGGAAGCAGGTCCCAGAGTCTGAGGGTGAGCTCTCTGCAAATGCCTTCCACCTGGGCAGAGGTCAATTCCCAAGCTGGGCGGCTGATCGGTGAAGAGAAAGCACCACATGATCTTCACTGCAGAACCTGGGCGCAGAGGCGCAGCAACCCTCAGGGCTCTGAGCCAGACAGACCCCGGGCCGGGCCCCACACCCACCACCCCACTGCCACCCACCCACTGTGCTGGCTCTGGGTTCCCAGCCTGCCATTACTGACCCAGACCCAGAAAAGTGCCGGGTTCTGATTAGGAACACAAGGTTTTCACTGTAACAGTCTCAGTTGCGGAGAAACACAATAGGGCTGTGAGTGACAGAGGAGACTTTTAGCAGGCACTGCCCAGAGAGGCGTCTGGCCATGTGGGCAACACATGAGTGCCTAGGGACCTAAGCTCCCCAATTATCTCTGAGCCTAATCACTGATGAGCAGAATTGGTTTGTGAATCAAAAGCTAAATTCTGTTAGCCCCAGGGCGTGGATTCATGGGGATAATGGTACAACCTCTACATCAAAGCCAGATCTCGAACCCCTTCCCATCTCCTCCCCACCCTCCCACACCAGAATTTGGGCCCTGGCCACTTCCTCTTTGCCCTTCTCTCTCCAATATCCTTGTCACTAACCCAGATGGCGCTGAGCAGCGTGATCTCTGGTTTGATGGCCTGCCTGGGTTCACTTCACACCCCACCTCCGTGAACTGCTCAGCGGGTCCGGAAGGGTCCACAGGGGTCCACGCCGGGAGGAGGCGCTAGCACCCCCATGTGAGCAGGACCATGGGTGTGCGCACCAGGCCTTTCCTCTTCCTTTTATACATCTGCTTTTTCTCATTTTTTTCCTATACTCAAAACCTGTTGCTTTGGTAACAAACACACACATTTGCGAGGAGGAGGAGGACGCGTGCCAGGTTAGCATCCATCTCGTCGGTGAAACTCCCTCAACTCCTCTAAGCTGTCTTGGTCTCTTCCTCTGCCAGGGCCTGAACGCTTTCTTCAGGACACTGACCACAGCTGGTGACCCTGCACACATTTGTCAGTACTTGGACTGCGTCTCTCACCCCGACTGGCTCTGTGAGAGGAGACACAGTGCCTTCTGTTTTAAACCAGCTTCACTGTAATATGATTTCATGCAATAAAAGGCACTGTTTTAAGTGTAGGTCATGAGTTTTGACAAACATCTACACCCTTGTAACTGTCGCAATCAAGATAGAGAGCGCTTCCACCAGGCCCCTGGCGCAGCCCCGTCCCCCAGGAAGGCACCCAAGGATCTGCCTTCCGTCACCTCGGATGAGCTCTGTCTGATGCAGGATTTCACATAAGCGGAGTCAGGCAGGACACGCTCTCGGGTCTGGCTTCTCTAACTTGGCAGGACGCTTGATTCCGGCCACGTCGCTGCATACATTCGCAGCTCCTTCTTCACTGCCAGGCCCACTGCAGGGACGGGCTGGTGTGTTACACAGCCCGCCGGTTCGTGGGCATTCGGGCTGTTTCCATTTTAGTCATTGTGAATAAAGCTGACACAAACATTTGGGGACAATCTTCTGTGCCACAAGCATTTGTTTTGGTGAGTAAACATCAGGAGTGAAACTGCTAGGCCACACGTAAACACATACTGAACTTTTAACAACCGCCAACCTGCTCTCTGAAGTTGCCTGCACCATGCAACGTCACCAGCAGCAGCGTATGAGAGCTGCAGAGGCTGCACGAACACCTAAGGCGGGTCCCACTCGACCCTGCCTCTGGCCAAGGGCACATCCCCAGCTACCAGCCCAGTGACGCCCAGCCGGGGCCCAATGCATGACTGCAGAATGCGGGGCGAGTGCTCTCAGCTTCGGTTACCTTGTTCTCGTTTCCAAATCAATGTTCATCCCACTTTCATTTCTCTGGATGGTTTTTAAAATCTTTTGTTATTTTAAATAATTATACAAATCACGCGTGGTCAGGGCAAAGAAATGAATGAAAAGTCATTTTAAAATGACCCTTTAATCTCTCCACCCAGAGATCCATGTCCCGGCCTCGGCGCTGGGAAAATGAAGATGAATGAAAGACGCTCCCTGTCTTCACAGGCTCTGCAGGCCACAGGGGCTCCAGCTGCGCAGACGAGGCCCACGCTGCAGGCAGGCCCGGGGTGGGCTGGCGGGGCAGAGCGATGCAGGGGAAACGGTGAGGCGAGCCTTCAGGGAGGAGCGAAGGCATGAAGGGACACATGGGGTGCCAGGCCAGAAGTGGGCCGCACGGGGCACTGGGAGTTCCCAACCACCACGGTCAACGAAAAGGACACGAGACCCAGCTGGTTCCACCGCTACTCAAACGCCAGGGGCCTCACCGCAACGGTGGAGCAGCAGCCCAGAATGGAGGCTGTGGATTTGCTGTCATTTTCCTTGGGTTTTCATGCTGGGGACAATCTCCTCAGAAACTTAAAGCCACCTTTGCTGACTCCTCCTCCTCCTGTCCCCAGGTGTGGAATAACCTGGCAGGCTAACTCCTCAGACCACCCCTCTGCAGTTACTGTCCTTCCTCACTCCCTGCCCTCCCTGTCTCGGGCCCCCACGTGCCTCCATCCGGGGCTGACACGTTTCTCTCCCCAGCCCTGCAGTCTCCCCTCGCGCCAAGCTCGGTGTCCCCAGCATAGCTTCCCTTCCTTTCCACCTGCCTGTCTCCCAGCTACCTTGGACTTCCCGTGCCCCAAAGGGAACTCTTTTTTTTCCAAAGGAACGCTTGACACGCCTGACTTTCTAACCTGTTCCTTTTCCATTCTCCCCATCCAGAAATGGGTACATCTGCTCCAACTCACAACCAAGGAGCCATTCTTGATTCTTTTTTCCCTCCTCACTCGCTTCGAATCCTTCACTAAATTCTGATTTCACCATCTAAATGCTTTCCAAACCCTTCCGAGGTTTCTCTACATCTGATGCTACGTCGCCATTCAGAAGCATCATCAATTCTTGCCTGACCTGCCACCTAACTGTTGTCCTGCTTCCATGCTTACCACGCCCCCAACTTAGAACCACATATCGGCAGTGACATTTTTGGGGAAATAGGAAAATTCATCCTGAAATTCATATGGAATCTCAAGGGACCCTGAATAACCAAAACAATCTTAATAAAGAAGAGTAAAGCTGGAGATCTCATACTTCCTCACTTATAAACTTACCACAAAGCTGCAAGAGTCACAACAGAGTGGTACTGGCATAAAGACAGATGTACAGACCAATGGACTAGAATATGAAGCCCAGAAATACACTCTTGACAATGGTGCCAAGACCCCTCAGTGGCAAAAGGACATTCTCTTCAACAAATGGGAGTTGGGAAAACTGAATATCCACCTGCAAAAGAATGAAGCTGGCCTCATACTACACACAAAAATTAACTCAGAATGGATCTAAGACCTAAAATAAGAACTAAAACTATAAAACTCTTAGAAAAAAACACATGAAAAGCTTCATGGCATTGTATTTGGCAATGATTTCCTGGACATAACACCAAAAGCAGAGGCGACAAGAGAAAACCATAGACATGTCGGACTACGCTAAACTTAAAAACGTGTGTGCATCAAAGGACGCTATCAACAGAGTGAAAGGCAAAGCATGGAACAGGAGAAAATTTACGCAAATCATGGATCTGAGAAGTTGATATCTAGAATAAAGAACTTCTACAAGTTAACTACAAAGAAAACCCCAAACAAATGATTAAAAAGTGAGCAAAGGACTTAAATAGCATTTCTCTAAAAAAGATAAACAAATGGCCAATCAGCCTGTGAAACTACGTTCAACCTCACTAATCATCACAGAAATGCAAACCCAAACACAATGAGATATCACTTTATACCCATTAGGACGGACATTATCAAAAAATAGAACGTAAGTGTTGCCAAGGATGTGAAGAAACTGGAACCCTCATACTGCTGGCTGGAATGTTAAAATGGCGCAGCCACTGTAGAAAAACTTCCTTAAAAAATTAAACACAGAATTACCATATGATGAAACCAGTTCACTTCCGGGTCTCTGCCCAGAAGACCGGAAAGCAGGGACTTGGATATTTGCACACCCGTGTTCATACCAGTGTTAGTCACAACAGTCAAAAGGTGGAAGCAACCCAAGTTAGTTGGATGGATGGATGGATGGATGGATGGACGGATGGACGGACGGACGGATGAACGGACGGACAAAATGAGGTCCAGCCATACAATGGAATATTATTCAGCCATAAAAAGGAAATTATGACAGATGCTATAACATGGATGAGCCTTGAGAACATTATGTTAAGTGAAATAAACCAGTCACAAAAGGACAAATAATGTATGATTCCACCCATGTGAGGTACCTAGTCAAGTTCATAGGGACAAAAGTAGAAAGGCTGCTGAGAGCTGGAGCGGGACAGAGAGAGGAGTTAGTGTTTACACAGTTTCAGTTTGGGAACAGAAAAACGCTCCGGAGATGGGTGGTGGTGATGGTTGTGCAACGATGTGAATGTACTTAATGCCACTGAACCATATACTTAAAAACGGTTTAAAAAGTAAATTTCATGTTGCATATGGGTTGCAATGATGAAAAAACCTTTTTAAAATCATATTATCAGCTCTTGTCATTTTCCTATTGAAATCTCTCCAGTGACTTCTCACTATCCCATCCTGGACCACAAGGATCTGTAGTGTCTAGCTCCTGCCAACTTCTCCCCTTGGCCTAGATGGTTCCACCCCCATCCCCCCACACGACAGTCCCGCACGCCCCCACACGAATGTCTACAGCAGCACTGCAAGCCACCTACCTATTGACAGCCATCACAATGGTGGGCTCTGGTTTCTCCCTCATTATCCTGCATTCAGGCTATTATCTGTAATGACAGCCTGGCAGAATTGTATTTAACAATTTGTATAATTACACTCTACCAAGCTAAATCATCATTATTATCATTATTAAATATTTATTAAGCACTTCTAGCAATGCAAAGCTAATAAGATGTAGCCTCGGCTTTTAAAAAATCTTCCTAATTCCACTCCAAATTCATCTCAAGTTAGGGTATTCCTCCTTGGGGAAGAAACAGGGCACTTCATGCGCATGAGCTCACCTAAGCTGCTCAGTGTTGCCGGGACGCAGATGCTACTCCCTGCTTTTACAGATGTAGAGACTGAGACTCGGACTGGGGAACCGGGCATGTAGCCAGGTCAGGTTCAAACTTAGGTCCTTGACCACCCCCTCGCGCGATGTGATGGCCTGGCTCACTGCCATGGGCCACCTGTGTGTGTGATGGCCTGCTCACTCTGACAGGCTACCTGTGTGTGATGGCTTGACTCACTGCCACGGACTACCTGTGTGTGTGCATGTTTAATTTACACTTTCCATGCTACACTGTGCTAGCCCGGTGGGAGAAACTCATGAGTAATCAGATCACCCTAAAATAATGTCCTAAGTCAGGGGCCGTAAACTCAAATGTTCGCAGGAGCCATGTGGGTAGGGGAAATGGGTAAAGCAGACAGGTGAGTGATAGAGAGTGTTGGGGCCTGTGGCAAACCTGAGAGCACATGATGTCTAGAGACCCAGTTCTGCCAGGAGGCCACGTGGGATCAGCGACGTCTCACTGTTCCACTCAAGTTAGATTTATATGTGATAGCTCCAAAAATTTAAATGTTGGCAACTCTGGCAGATACTGGTTATCTAACCTACAACCATTCCCTGCCTTAAACCTCAACTCCCACCCCAAATCAGTTTCTGTCAGTAGGGATGACACCCTTTGATCTCAGGAAGACAGCCCCAGGGAATAAACCTTAACTGGTACGAAGCAGCCCCAGTAGTCTCATTCCCTCTGGCCAGTGACTGGTCTCAGGCCAAGCTGGCGAGTGACCCAATTCCGACAAGCGAGAGTAAAGGGAAGACTGCCAAGGGGATCGTCTCTTCTCAGTGAGGAGACCTTGAGGTCTGAAGAGGAAAGAGCCTTTGCCTCCCGCTCTTCCCGAGCTTCCTGTCTAACACAGTCAGCAAGTCCAGGACCGAAGCAGCCTTTCTGGAACCATGAGGCAACAAGTATGACGGAAGAACCAAAATCCAACATGTCAAGAATGACAGAGCAGAAAGAAGAAAAGAGCCAGGGTCCTTGACATCCTTGCTTCATGAGCTTCAGATGTGGTCATGGCTACTTGGTACAAAAGCCCATCAAGCAAGCACTGGGTGGCACCAGAGGGGAGCTGCAAAGAGACCAACTGGCTCCGCAAATAGGGGGTCCTCCCACTTGCTGATTAAAGGCCTCCTGTGCAGGTGCCCCTTAGCGAGCATTCACACTCACATGCCCTTACATCTCTCCCAATCTGGAAAGTTCACCCACAAACCCCTTCCCTTTTGGTCTTTAAGTCTCCAATCTTGTTCTTTCCAAGTCCGCGGGCCATCAGCCATCCTGTTACGCTACCGCCACTGACCTGGGGCAGATCCCGCGCCTCCGGCTTCTCCCCTCTACCTCTCTCTCTCTCTCGGGCATCGACTGAAGCTCGATGCCTTCTGCCTGGCGTCAGCACATCAGCACGGCAATCTATTAACTGGGTCTGCCTTTTTCTTCTTCGCTCTTCTGCCCAGAGAATCCCATGAAGCCATAACTGTAGGGAGCGGGCAAGGAAGGGAGGAAGTGGGCAAAGGTGCCATGGGCGTCTGAGCCACCTGCTCATGTTACTTACTTGTGCTCCTGCGCAAGGCTATCATTGTATTCAACTTCCTCTTGATAGTGTCACACCCAACCAAGGTCACACATTCATCTGGGGTCTCATGGTCTGGCATTTGGTTTCTACCAATGTCCAGTGGAAAATCTGAAGCTGTTGTTCAAATGGACAGTTGTTACTTGCAGAAGATACACCTTCAGCCCATGACTCCACTGTGGGGATTTGCCAGGACTCCTTTCTACAGTGCTATCTACCCCAGACACCTCGCCCTGGTTCTGCGGGCTTACTGGGTGAATGGGTCAGAGCAGCACACTCAGGTGCAGTTCATGTAGTCTCTAAAAGCCAAAGGGGGCCACCAGTGTGCGACCCTCCAAATCTCTCTCCACCAGCTTAGCTCAGCATACCACACCCAGTTGCTGGAGCCACACACGGAACCCAGAATCTGTAATAAGTCAGCTACGTTTATCAATTGAGCCCAATCCAATCGTATGCTGACATTAGAATCCACTCCCCAAGTTCTAAAGATAAAAGTGCATGAATATCCATCCCAGTTCTCAGTGTTTAAACGTCTCCTAAATTGAGCTTTGCAGTTGTTTCCCCAAGACCTGCTGGGATCTGACTCCGATTATGGGCTGGAGCTAATGCGGAGCGAGTCTTAGAAGACTCAACATCTTCTTGCCAGGTAAGCACCCAAGTGAGCTCATTAAAGGACTTCAAGCAGGCAAAGACTAATGTCAGAAAGGCAGGGAGCCATTTCCACTGACAGAGGATCAGATGGATGGGGCGGGGGGTAAAGTTCTCGATTTGCCTGTATCCTCCCGATCACCCCAATTCTCAGGACCCCACTCTTCATAATCAATAGCCTAACTTCACAGAAAAGACCTAGTGAAGCTGACTTCAATTTACCTTGTAATCAGGTATCCAGTAGGATCACAGGTAGGTCTGACCTTTAGCCCTATCTGCCCCAAGGTTACCAATAGTAAGGAATCATTTAGGGCCTGCACAGATGCCTTCCTCCTCTGTTCTTTCCTAATCTTAACCCACCCTGCTCCCAAACATGCTAAAAAAGAAAGACAAACCTTACAAAAATCAATAATCAGCTAAAGAAGCAAACATCTAAAAACTTTAAAACATGTCAACAATACAGCTTGCTTCTTGTGTGGACCAACAGAGGCGGCTGTGCAGTTGGCATTCACTGAATAGTTTCTTGCTCTTGTAAATATCGAGGGCTTTCTCAATTATGGAGGAATCCTGAGGCTGAAGCAGCACCTTCTGCCTCCACTCTGCACAGGCCATGGCACCACTTAGTCCGTCCCCGCTTCGCAGCAGGTGAGCTTTTAAGTTGGATCCACTCCCTTTTGGCTCTCCGCTGCTCTCAGAACGAGCGCCAAACTTCTTAGCTGCGTGCCCGAGTGGGTCCCACATACCTTGCTGACCACATCTCCTGCCTCATTAAGCTCCAGCCACATTGGCCTTTTGGTTCCTCCAACCTGCATCTTCCCCCCTAGACTGTCCCGCTCAGAATTCTCCCCTTGTCCAGCCTGAGTGGCTGGCTCCTTTCTTCAGATCAGAGCTTAAATATCACTTCCCAGAGGTTACACTACCATTCTTGTCGGTTTCTTCATAGCACTCACAATAGACCTCCTCATTTATGTCACCCTTGTACGTGAAAGCAAGCTCTACGAGAGCTTTAGCTGTCTCGCTCACTTGACTGCACCTTTGTCCCAAGCAGGGCCTGACACTATTTCGTGCTATCATTTGGGCCAAGGCCTGAGGTCACGATGGTGAAAATGGCACCATCCTTGCATTCTGGGCCTTCGCTTTCTAGTGACGAAGCACACAGCAGGTGCTGATTCCTAAGTCCTCATGACGGAAGGTAGATGTGAAAAGACATTTCTAGTACCACAAACACCAGTAACCATAGCATCCGCCATATCTGGCCTTAGGTCCCCCCCTCCGGGAGACCGAAGGGCAGTCATTTTCAGAACCTGCTAAATTACCTAAGCGATGGACAGAATTGATATTTGAGAGGTTATTCAAAGATATACTTTGAATTTTCCAAACTCTTCTCACATGGACTTTTAATCAGTTGATTTGGGGTGACAAGTCCTTGCAGCAGGCACACTGAGACTTCATGCACTAATTTAGGCTTCTGCAGAGTGCTTTACAGCTTACTGACCTGAGGGACGCAGTGCTGGATGGAATATCACTGACAGGACAGGGAACTTTGATCTTCAGATGCCAGCCACTTTCATACCTCGCAACAACCTGAGACAGGCATGACTGGCCCCATCTTTGCAAATGAGGAAACATTGGTTCAGAGAGAACACCTGCTTTGCCTGGGGTCACACAGCTAATAGTAGGAGAGTCCTCATATTTGACCTCTTGACAGTATGCAATCCAGTTGGTCAGTTTCTCCTTCCAGAAAAACTTTCAATTGCCTTCATGGATACCTAATCTCCTCTTACTCAATAGCCACTTCTTCCCAGTCTCCTTTGCTGGATTTTCCCTTTTTTCTTTGTCTCGAAATACTGCAGTACCCCAGGATGTGGTCCTTAGATATTTTTACTCTACCTACCTTTTCCTTCTAGATGCATTCACCCAGGCCCATGGTTTTTAACTAGCGTCTAGACAATGGCAGCTTCTAAATTCACTGCTCCAGGATGGACTATCCACTTGTTCACTCAACCTGCCACTAGTGTTCGATATGCAACTGAAACTTAACTTGCTCCAAACCAAACCCTCCCTGGTTTGCTCCTCCAGCAGCGGTCCCTATCTCAGTGGATGGCACCACCATTCACTCACTAATACTTCACATTAGCAAGTCCTGCTGGCTGCCTTCACATGACATCCAAGTCCTACCACCTTGCACCACCTCCACTCCTCTAGCCGGCCACCATCTCTCAGCCCCAGTAACAGCCTCCCGAGGCATCCGCCTGCTTGCATTCTTGCCCTCTGTCTACTCACATACGGCAACTTGAGTAGGTCACACTTACTCCTCCTAGGGCCCCTTGATTCATTCAGAAAGAATTCCACAGTGCGCAAGGCCCCACCTGGCCTGGCCCCCCACTACTTCCTACCATTTTTTTTCCCTAGCTCATTTAACTTTAGTCACAGTAGCATCCCACTTACCATCACCCACCTGGTCTCTTTGCTTCCACCTGTAGACCTCTCTACTCTTACCACCTCTTCTCCCACCACCCAATCTAGTCACAATCAGCTGCCACAGAGCTTTTAAAACTTAAGACATCTCATCACCCCCCTGATCTTTCAAACTCTTCCCATTTCTCTTGGAATAAAAACTAACGCGCATATCCTCATCGGTCATTTTGAGCTTTCCTGAAAGGACTGCCTCAAGGCCTTTGCATTTTGTCGTTCCTTCTGCCAGGGAAGCGCTTCCTCAGACGTCGGGGCTTGCTCCCTCTCTTCGCCGCCCAGCCTTCTTCCCCATCACCCCGGTTAAAACAGTAACCCCGTTTCTATTTTCTTACGCTGCTTTATTTTACTTCACGATACTCATCAGTATTGTCTGCTCGTTTGTTTTGTCTCCCCTCCAGAACGCCGGCTTCCGGAAAGCGTTCTTTTTGTTCACTGCTGCATTCTCAATCCTAGCAGAGTGAAGGCACCGAATACACACTGAGTGCAAGAACCGAGTGTGAGACCTTCCCTCACCTCCCCTCGGCAGCGCCCGCCCTCCCCTGGGTTCCCGCCGCCATCCCGCCCGGTGACATGCGCCCCACCCGTCCACCTGGGCGCCCCAGCGTTCCCGCGGCTCCCCGGGCGGCGGGCCCCTTCCGCTGCCCTGGCGCGCCGTGGAATCCTTCCGCGCAGGCTCGGGGCGCGGGGCACCACGGGGCTTGTAGTCTGCCCCCGGAAGGGCGGCTGCCGGCTTCCGCGGACGCGGCTCCCCGGCACTACAACTCCCAGGAGCAGCGGCGAGTCGCTGCCGCCCCGACCGTGCCGGCCGGCCACCTCGCGGCGGGGCCGGCTGCGGCGGCGGTGGGGGAGGGGCGCAAAGATGGCGGACGTGGTCGTGGGCAGAGACAAGTGCGGGGAGCAGCGCCTCGTGTCGCTGCCCCTGTCCCGCATCCGGGTCATCATGAAGAGCTCCCCTGAGGTGTCCAGCATCAACCAGGAAGCTCTGGTGCTCACGGCTAAGGCCACGGTGAGGCGGAGGCCGCGCGGGGAGGCACGAGAAGAGGATAGCGGGGTTAGGGGCCGCCCGGAGCCGTCGCACTGCCCAGTCTCCGTCGGCCCGCGCGCCGTCGGCGCCCCTTCGCGGGCTCACGCGTGCGCAACCTTCCGTGAACCGCCTCACTTCCACGCCGCGCGCGCCTCAGCCCCCGCGCGCCCTCCCTCACTTCGCCCCGCCCTCCTCGCGCCGCTCCCGTCCTGCCTCGCGCGCCTCGCCCCGCCCACCCCACTCCCGTCCTGCCTCGCGCGCCCTTCGCCCCGCCCGCCCTCGCGCGCGGCCGCGTCCTCGCGTCGGGGTGATCTGGGCAGCGGCTCGGAATGTCGCGAACCTCCTTTGCATCTCATCCGTCCGCGTGACCGTACTTTGGGCCCCAAAGCCTGCCCGTTTTCTCGCTTCCGGCCTGTTTCCTTGGTTTCGGTGCCCCAGCTCCTCAAACGATCCAGCGACAGGGTCCGGGCTCCGTACACACGCAGGTCGAGGGCTTCCTCTGGAGGTACGGCCTGTGGTGCCGTTCGTTCACCTCCCCTCTCCCCGTCTACGGGAGACATCCCCGGCCACAGTCGAAGTAATTCCTTAGTTTTACAGCGTGCTGTATCAGCCCCCTCCCGGGTGCAAAATAGATAATTTTGTCTCGATTTGGTTTAGATAGTAGGTCAAGACCTTTCCTGTTCTTACATTGGGCTGTGTTTAAGCTGCACAGTCTTAATTGCTTTAACTTTCCTTAGACTGTATTTTCCAGCTCTTAGTTCAGTACACAGCGTCCCTTCAATACATTGGACCAGAGCTAAGGGAAATGGGAAGTCTCAGATTCCTTGCCTGCTTTATGCCAGCGCCAAGCTTTCTTAAGAGTCCAGGGAAATAATTGCCAGTTCAGCATGTGATGTTGAGATATTTGTGTTTTCCTGTACAATTTCATTCTATAAGCGTTACGGGACTAAGATTTATGCAGGCACTTCTTTAATTCCTTACTAACCAAAGTAGATGGAGTTAAAGTAAAAACGTTGAGAGAGGCTCAGTCCAGGTTGTTGCTGGAGGAAGGGTGTTTGGGCAAAATGGGAAATGTGGTCAATTTTCAGCTTCCGGTTGTTGACTGTTACAGTTGTAGGCGAACCACCTTAGACATGAAGTATTCCTGAGCCAAGCAGAAATTTGAATGGTTTCTTGTTCCTATTTTTACTGCACAGAATGGTCACTAAACATTTATGATTCATTATTTGATTCCTTCCAAATATTTTTCATCAGTTAAAAATCTAAAATAAACCTTAGGAAAATGCCTGCTTCTCTGCCAACTTTGATAAGGCCTCGGTTTCTTTCTGATCTCCTATTTCTCCTTTCCCCAGTGACTTCCTGTAATTGGAGAAACCAAGATAGTCTGCAACCATCAAAACTTAACATAAGTAAAAAAATTAAGTTCTGTAAGTTTTTGAAGCACACCGTTCATTTTACCTTTTCATTTTGTTTTAGGAGCTCTTTGTTCAATATCTAGCCACCTATTCCTACAGACATGGCAGTGGGAAAGAAAAGAAGGCGCTCACTTACAGCGATTTATCAAACACTGCAGAGGAATCGGAAACGTTTCAGTTTCTTGCAGGTACTTAGTCTTTGAAACATTCTGGTCAAAAAATGCTTAGTAATTTACAGCTTTTTTTCTCCTGCTTTCACTGAAATAAACATTTTGCTGAGTTCTCTGGGTGCCAGAGTTTACCATGACCTGGCACAGGAAGACATTTTTAGTTTTGTCTGTTTGAGTACGTTTGTAATGTGGCTCACCTAGAATGATAATGAATTCAACAACCTGTACAAGGATGTTTGGTTGGCTGGGTGAGCCTGGCAGGCCCACCCCGAGACTCCTTACCACTGAAGGGAAAGCTCTGGGCCGGTCTACCTGGCCTCCAAAACAGAAACTAATAGCTATTTTGTGGAACAAGTTGTGTGGACCACAGCTAAAAAGAGCTTAAGTCTACCCTTGGGGCCAGCGGGCCTGTCTCAGGTAGGTTGGGCAGGGTTCCTCACAGTCCTTACCTGCACACAGAAACATATGGTGGTTTGCGGTCAGTGGAATGGAAACCGGTCTTCAGCATTTGGTAGTCTGAATTTTTCTTGTTCTGGAAACTATTCTAGAGGTCAGAGCAGGAACTAGTACATTTTGAAATTTGCGTTGCGGTTTTCATGGCCCATCATAACCAATAGCTAATGTTAGCTTTATGTTTTTAAGATATATTACCAAAGAAGATATTAGCTAGTAAATATCTGAAAATGCTTAAGGAGAAGAGGGAAGACGAGGAGGAGAATGACAACAACGATGAAAGTGACGATGAAGCGGAATCCTAAACCCAAAAAGACGTGCTTTAAAAGTCGGCCTGGTAAAGCCCCTCCTGGATCAGCACCGGTGCTCTGAAGCAAGCACAGCACTGCGAGACTTCAGTTTCCTCACTTTTCAGAGACTTTAAGTGCATTGTATTCTTTCTGGGCTGAGAAAGAGCATCTGATGCACCTACACCTATAAAAGCCAAAAAAGCAAAGTAACCCAGACAACAGCCCCTCTTTGACAGGCTCACGCCAGGGAGAGGTAACCGAGAAAAAGCTACCAGCACAGTCAGGCACTACCAGCCCACCTGCAGCTCTCAGCTGTAGAGGCAAAGACAACTTTGCTTAACTTTTAAATTTACAGATAGATTTTAAAGAGCTTCTAAATATCAGTTATGTAAATTCATATATGTGTATTTTGAAACTATTTTTCTAAACAACTAGATCCAGTTTTAGCTAAATATGTAGTTTGTTACATTTTGTTATAGTGTTATATGTATGTTACATTTTAATTTTTGTATTTCAAGAAAATTTGTTTGAATATTTGTCCAAATACTGCATTTTTTTAAACTGTAAAGACAAAACTTTATTAAATAAAAGCTGTCATATTTTTACAGTAAAATGCTTTATGGGCCCTCTGTTCCAGTGTTTTATTACCTGAGACTTTTCTGAAATTTAAAAACAAGCATCTCTAGCACTTTTATTCCCAGGGAAAAATTTCAAGTCAGATTATAACTACGAAAAGAACTATTATTTCTGCATAAGCACATTTTAGAACATTTTGTTTACTGAAGATGTATCTCATTTTACTGTTCCTCTCTTTACACCCACGATAATTCTTTCTATTATTCACAGGAGAAAACCATAAGTCCTATATTTTTTTCTTAAAGGGTAAATTTTTGACTCTTTTTCATCTTTTTTAAAAAATTAACTTACATCCAGTAAGATCATCCTTTATGTTCAGTGTTCGTTGGTAGGCGGTCGATATCCAGATGAGTTTCGTCACCCCAAATATTCCACATGCCACCCTGGAGCTAGTCCCACCCCCTGTTCCCAGGCAGAGTCATGTAACCACCACAGTTATTACAAGTTTTTTCACCCCCAAAACGTCCTCACGGCCAGACTTAGTACCACTGAGCCGGTCACTGCCCCTATAGCAGGAGTCAGCACTTTCTGAAACAGCCAGATAATGCCTTAGGTTTTGTGGGCCATATAATCTATGTCACAACTACTCAACCCTGCTATTGCACAAAAGCAGCCAGAGAATACCTACAGGAAGGAGCGTGTTTGTATTATCAGGAAAACCATTTCTGGATACCGAAATTTGAATTTTGTAGTTTTCATAGATCTTGAAATAGTCTTGGCTTTTTTTTTTTTCCCCCAGCCATTTAAGAATGTAAAAACCATCCTAGCTGATAGGCCATACAGAAACACGGGCCAGATTCGGCCCACAGACCAGGGGTTGCTGGCCTGTCTTCCCAGTGGCGTACAGCGTGCCGACTTTGAGGCTGGCTTTTTTACATTCAGCATAATGCACTGAGATTCACCGTGTTGCGGGAAGCAGGGAACGGCAGTCCACTCCTTTCTGGTGCTGAGTGGGATTCCGCACCATCAGTACACCATTCACATATCCAGTCCTCCGGTGATAATTCCCAGCTTGGGTTGTTTCCAGTTTTGATGATTATAAATAAAGCTCTGTAAACATTTGTGCACAGAGAACAAACCCTTGGCTTGCTTTAGCAATAATGTACAACCTAGGGATGTTCGGTCGTTTCTTTTGGTTTTCTTAAGCCAACGGTCCTTTCCTTTCCCACCACATGTTCAGACAGAAGTCAGAAACAGCCCAGTGAGGCCAGCAGGCATTTCAGAGCTGTACCAGAACGTGTAAATAGCCAGGGCAGGCCACCAGGCCGTGCACCCCAGATGTGGTCAGCGCTGATTCCCGCAAAGCGTGGAGCTCAGGGCTCTGCACTTGATCGGGGCATAGTTGAAATGGTTTTTTCAACTATGGCTGCTAAAGTAGAAGCACCCGGCTCATCCTGGAGACTGCTGTCCCATTCATTCTCTTGGATCTCACCCCCAATCCCAACTCTCTGTGGTAATGCCAAGCTCTACCGAGACCACCGTTCAAGGAACAGGTCCGGTGCGTGTAGAATAAGGCCCTAGATTTCTGTCATCGAAGGTATGCTCTCACCTTGGAAGCCTGGAGTCTTAACCGGTGCAGAAGGAAGAGCCCAAACAAACGTGAGTAATTGAAGACCTTTCGGAGAGGCAGCTGTAAATACGAGGAATTTTATTTTACTTTTTGCTGACATACTATGAGGCAAAACAAAATTGACACCATACAAAATAACTTTATAAAATATCATTCACATCATATTTTATCAGATTTACAGCATTCTGTGCATGTTAAGGGTAATGTAAGGAGGTGAAAAAACACTATGCCAAACTTTTAGTATTAGTTTATATACACACAGTAAGAAACAAATAACTGTTAGGTTTTCCATGAATTTATTGCAAAAATAGTGCAAACTACTTAATCTAATAAGCTGTAAAACAAACTCGAAAGGACCCAGCTAAGCTTAAACACGACAATAGATGCTCAGTGTCTCAGCCTTTAGCTTTCTTCACCAGTTTATCTTTTGTCAATCGAGACCACTCCCCATCTGTTCAGTTTAGGGCGAGTGCTGGGGAAGAGAGAAAGGTGGAGGCCGGCTCTTCCGAGGGGCCAGGCTGCCCCGGCTGCCTAATGCCAGCGATCCCTTTAGGATCATGCTACTCACTCCATGGCAACTGTGTCAGGTCTGTGCCGAAAACATTAAGATGCCACAATGTTTAAGTCTGACCTTAGAAACGAGTTACCCGCCCTCCTGATGACATGGAGAAAAGAATCAAGAAAGCAGCATGAGCAGAAAGGGCTGGGAACGTTACTGTCTGCTGACGGACATGGAATTGCTTTTTTCTCGGGTGTCTGGGTAAAGTATCATTCTACTGGTGGGCAACTTGAACCAGATATTGAAGTTTTGTGTGTGTGTTTTTTTTTTAAAGGATACTGTATACCCCTATACAAGGGTAATTTTAAAATTTCTTTCAACAGTCTATTGGGGTCCAAAAAGCATATATTTAAACAAAATAGAGCAAAACAAAATGCTACATATAAAAGCTAAAGAAACAAAATGCAGCATATTCAGGTTCTTTTTCTTGAGGTACCTATAGAAATTTAATCACCTGCCCCAAAGTACTCTTGTCAGGTAAAAAAACAAAATGCTTACTGGTGAGCCAATCGCAGGGCATTTATTATTATCGAGAAAGTGCAACAACGCTGATCTTTATATGCAGCATACTAAAGGGTGATTTACTCTTTACAAAATATAGCTTAAGGGTCGACCTGATGGGATTTTAAAAATTAAAAACATTTAACTAGAATCATCCCCCCCCCCTTTTTTTTTTTTTTTGAGATCCTGCAGCAAAAAGCCTCCCAAATCAACTTTCAAAGTTTTGCCACTAAGGAATGTTGGTTCTCTTGTAAAAGTCAGAGATCTCTTTAAAATAGTAAAACTATATACTACAGGAAAGATCCCTAATTTTCAATTTTTATTGGTATAAAATCAAATTCTTAAGACTCCAAAATATTGTGTTACCTCCAAAGAATTAAGTTAAAAAAGATCGCCAGAGTAGGAAAAGTCTAGAATTGTAAACTGCCAAATATAAAAGCATGGAAAGTCATCGATCTCTTATTTTTTCACCTGCCAGAAAACTCTCCTGACTTAAGGAAACTCTGGGGCTGCTGCTGAAGGCAGGCCTCCCCCTCCTCAGATGGCCTTGGGAGCGCCCCTTCCTCTGGCCCTGGTCATTAACACCTCTACCAGGTCAGGAGAGATGACCTCTGCAACTGTCCATCTTATTATGCTTATGACATAAACGTGCAGGCCAGAGGAAGAGGGGGCCCAAACAGTGAAGAAAGCAATGGTAGGAGTACATGTGGGCTGGTTTTGGCCGCCCCTTCATTGGCACAGAAAATGAAGTGATAGCTGAAAATATGTGCATAGAAGAGTTTGGAATTTGTTTGTAAAATGTTACGTTTTCTCTTGGATTTTTTTTTTTTTCCCCCACAAGAGGGCAGTTGGGATTCCAATGCATGTTAGTGGTTGGCTGGGGGTAATCTATCAAATTCCATGGCCAATGGGCTTTTCTCCCCACCTGCAATATAAAATATTTAATTTCATACTGATTTTTTTCAATGCATTAGAATTCAACACAAAAGGCACAACATAAATAAAATAGTATTAAATAAACGGAAATTATGATTTCAAGCTTCGTGTGGAGTTATATCTGTTTGGTTACTTTTTCCAATTTAATTTGACAGACTTAGTAAATAGCACCCAACTGTTTAACTGAGGTAGATCCACATTGTAAAGAAAGCTGGGTCCCCTCCATTTTATGTCTAAATTTAAGATGCTTTTACGAAAACAAAAATTCATTTAATCATATACAGAAGCGATGGCAGGTGGCACTACCTGAAGAAAGCTTAGAACATGAGCAGGTTTGCAAATAAAATTTATGGCCAAATCACACTCTCCATCAGCCATAAATAAATCTCAGACTGGAGGGAAAAAAAAAAAAATTCAAACATTTAAAAATAACCCTGAAAAAGTCTCAAGATTTTCAGAATAGGTCTCTTTGACTGACTGCCACAGAACTGCACAATGGTCCATTTTCAAAAAGCGATTGGCAACAGCCAAACTAGACCACAGAGAGAGACAGAGAGAGAGAGAGGGTCGGGGAAGAGATGTGTATCACTGAAAGTTTCCCTTTGTAACTATGGAGAAAAGACTTGTTGAATTACGATATAGCATCTTAATCTGAACAGTTTAAACTCGCTCTGCCTAATATTTTTGCATACTCTGAAACTTACAAATTTAACATCTGATTAAGGCTTAATTTAAAGTGGCATTACCACCTAGCATCATGCAAGCATGGGACATCCTTGAAACACACAGAATGGCAGTAAACTAAAGACAAGGACGTGAAGCCTCAGAATTGTATTTAGCAGGTACTATAACTTTAGGATTAATTTTACAATTCATGTAGCAAACGAAACGTTATACAGAGAGGCCAACGGATATAAATACTATCGTTCATACAGGAACTGACGACTTACAGCGCAGCCCTGCACGGTTTCTGTATCGCAAGCACAGACGGGGGTCGCACGCACCCGGCGGGCGCATGCGCGGACGGCGCGCGGCGGGGGTGGGGGGGATCCCCCGGGAGCGAGGCCCTTGGAAGCTGCTCGGCTTCTTCGAAAGAGTAAACTTCAAATGCTCGTAATACACTTTGATTCAAAATGTCTTCTAAAACGTTTTCTGGGAGGGGTGGGGGGGGGGGGTGGGAAATTAAGAAGGGGCAAGACCTACCTACGGAACTTTTGAATTCATTTTTGGTTCTTTTTCAATTATTTTATAAAAATAAAATAAAACTAGAAAAGTTGATAAAACTCAGGGTTCGAACCCCTCAATACATGGTAGGTAAGTAATCTGAAGTGTACCAGAGGTAAGAAAAATCTGGATTTAGACACTACATTCTTTTCTCGTATTTAATGAGTAATTAGCCACTTTGCTGCACAGAAACTTACAATTATTCTCTGAAAACTTTCTAAAAAGTAAAAACTCACTTGCCTCTACAGTTATAAAACATGAGATCATACCTTCAACAACTACATTAAAATCCACTATCAAACTCAGGACTTGAATTTCAATTTAGTGCTAAACTATGTACTTCCAGGATTTTAGTCAGGTGTGTTTTATTTGGCTTAGACGAGGAACCCAAACTGAATGTCCCGTCACCCCTGCAGCCAGCGCCTCTGCTGAGGGAAAGGCCATTCCGCTCACGACAGAGGGTTTGGGGTGAGGGCAGGCCCACAGGAGCCACCAAGAGGGCTTTTCTGTACACGTGTGAAATAAATAACATTGCGTTAGTTCCTCTGCTGAAAACCAATAAAACCAGCCCTGGACGGGGAAGGGTGGTTTTCCATTAGACCATCGGCCAAGAAAAGTGCTCAGTACCTGGCTTGAAAAAGTTAGACCTACACGTTGTGTGTCAGATGTGTCAGAACTGGAGTCCTATGCGCACGTCCCGAGGTGACACCCACGCGGAAGCCAGCGCGTTCCCGGATGCCACAGAACAGCAACACCAGCGAAAGCAGAGCACAGACGGGGACTGAAGAGCACCTTACGCCTGAGGACGACACACGCGCGTGCCGCAAAGACACAGTTCCAATTCCTTTATTGAAAAATCTAGTTCCGTTACACCGAATAGCCTTGTCGAGTGACTATGGGACCGAAACCACCAGGTTTTGCTTATGGTTTGGTCTGTCTAGACGCGGGCCTTGTGCCCACTTCCTGGCATCCCCGCAGGTGTGGCCTTGGTCAGGGCACAGGAAGAATCATGCAACTGGAACTTAGCGCCTTCTGACCCGAGACGGTATGCACGGGCATCACAGTTTACAACGTCAGGAGCTGAGGAGCAAAGGGAGCGTCAAAGGCAGAAGGGCGATGAGTGACATGTGGGATGGTACATGGAGCAGGCTTACTTCCCAATAAAAACGGGGCCCCGACATGCTCTCAAAGGACACTGAGGACCAGACTTGAAAGGCACAGAGGCTGAGACTGGGGCTTCCAGAACACTGGGTCTGGTACTGATGGAGACCAGGGCACGGCCTGGGCGCCACCTGCTTCTTGGATTGAGGGCCCTGCCCTCTCCCGTCCCCCCGGACTTCTGCCACAACCTCCAGAGTTCCAAGGAGCCCTGGGTCCCCCACACGCGCACCTAGCTCTGTCCAGTGGTGCCAAGCGGCCGAGCAGGCAGTCCGCACTGCAGCCCCTGGCCCGGTGGTGTGGGCTGCTCCTGGGGTCGACGCATGGTCTGAAGGCCCGTGAAGACTGAGGAGGTACTGAACGAGGCCGGCCTCAGCATCTCGTTCCTGGAGACCCCTGGGGGGAGGAGTTAAGATTTGGTGGTGCAGCTTTAACTCTGCACGACCTGAAGCCAAGGAGGATGGAAAGAAGAGATAGTTCGGCCTCCTCCAACCCCCCGGAAAGGGGACGGGGCGAGGTGGGGACTCACCCCTCTGGTCGTACCACCGAAGGCTTTTAAAGATCTCACGCCCAGGCCGGTGACATAGAAAAGGGTTGACAAAAGCACCAGTGACTTTCAGTTTTCTCGTTTCCGAATCATCTTTCATGCACGCAGACGGGGGGGAGGCCCGCCTCGGGATTCAGGAGGCTAGGGCACAAAAGGCTGAAGGGCAGGTCTGAGTTCAACAGCTCATGTTACTGCACCAGGCAGGGGGCTGCTGTGCAGTGTCCCCCGAAAGACTCTGTGTGGGGCTCTGGCTGAAAACGAGGCCAACCCAGAGGACCCCGGTGGTCCCAGAAGCAGGCCAGCAGACATGTGGGCACCCACCCTAAACGTCCATGCTTCTTGGGGTGGACAGTGTGATCGCAGAATTCCAGAACATTCTGAGAAAGACCTCAAAGGACACTTAGCTCTTTCAGAATTAAAGCATGCCATGTAGCATGAAAAGCATCAAAACTGAAAACAACAGGGTTCAAGGCAATTACTTGCACGTGATGATGTACTTGGAACGTCTCCAGGCCAAAGTCGGTGTCTGGTGAGTGTCCAGCAGGAGAGCAGAGCCACCTGCACACCAGACACTGTCATCACAAAACCGCCCGCTGGCCCTCCGGAATTCACGAGCAAACCAAGGGAGGCATTTCGGAGCAAAGGCTAAGCTCCTGGGGATGAAGAAACATAAGGAACCTACAGAACAGACACGCGGGCGGCAGAGGGTGACGGCCGGCCCACAGCAGCGTGTGGGCAGAGGACAGCTCTGACAGCAGTGAATCGGCCGGGAGGGGGCACTCAGAGTCCTGACTGGCCCCCGGGGCAGACTTCCTGCCAGCTGGCATCGCGGGAGCCTGGCCCAGGCGCGGGTGGCCCCTGCATAGCAACGCTGCTGTGGCTCAGTGTCCTTTCAAACGAGGACCTTGGACAGTTTTGCTTTTAGACATTAGATGAGTGTCACGTCGGGGGGTGGGGGGGGGATGGCAACCCCAGGTTCCCAAGCCGAAGGGTGACTGTGCCTGCATTGTTTTCCGAAGCCAGGAGGCAACTGGGGAAGTAGGGTTTGTGTGAGAGCGGGTGTCCAACACCTCGGTGACCTCACGGCGTGAACGAAAAGGGAGGACGGAGCAGAGGGAGCCGTTTGCACTCATTCGTAAGTAAAGCGGGGAAAAAAGTGCTTTCTTAGTGAACGGGGCCGGAAGAAGCCAAGATGGCAGGTCGCCTTGAGGTCCCGCCACACACGCCCGCACGAGACGCTCCTGCCAGCCCACGAGGACAGCGCGGAAAAGCCCCCATTTCATGCCCACTGGCCACTCAGAACCCTGGACTCTCAGAGCTGGGAGGCTGTGAGTGGGCCCCGGGCCACCACCGACACCTCAGGGGGAGGAGGGGACTGCCCACGGGTCACAGTATGGCACACAAATTTTCAAGCCAGAACCGAACAGAGAGATGTTCACAATTCAGTTTATTCGGGCAACATTTTGGCTGCTTTCAGTGTGGACAGCTACGCTTAAGAGCAAACATGAATCGACCGAGAATTCAGAGGTAGCCTTTATCTGCAGTTACTTTTTTTAAACTAAAAGGTATTTAGAAACCACCTTCTGTAGTGATTTTTACATTCACTTTAGACAATAACATGGCAAAACATATCCAGAAAAGCGTTAGGTGAGGGCACTGTGACCGCATCCACGTGACATTCACGAGCACCCCGGCGACGGGGCTGGGTTTAGGAGCTCCTCTGTGTGTCTTACTGTGCTGCCTGACCCCAAACAGAATCACACGCCAGGCTGGAGCGAACACGGCTAATTGAGCGGAAAAATCACAGGGCGTAAAGGAACAGCGTGGGGTTTCAGGTCTCTCCAGCATCTGTGGGTTCAGCCGCAAATGACCGTTCTGACGCAACGGTGACCTCGCGGCTTTAAAATGATGGCTGACCAGGGAGGCCCTCGGCCCCTGTGAACACCGGCCACTCAGACGCTTCCCGTCCGACCTGTCGAGTGCTGGACGGAACTGGGAGAAAATGCTTTCGGGAGTCATGGCGAACCAGAGATTAAACAGACCACGAGAGTGTTCGAAGCATTTACAACTAATCCTCTTCCACGTAAATCTGCAGACCTCAAGGAGAGAGCCCACTCTCGAGAGATGCTAACTTCCTTTCCGAAAAACAAGAAAACGAGGCTAATTTGTCCTTCATGAACGGTTAACAGACACAAGGCTAAAGAACAGGATAAGTCCACACAACTCTAACACATAATACTGAAAAACGTGGCATCGTCACGAAAACAACGTGTCGTGTCCATGTCACCTCTGCTAAGCTACATCTATTTACAATCATTTCAAACAAGTACAGCAGATGCGAAGTTGGACATAATAAAAAAGGATGTTGTCAAAATCAGTGCAATCATTTTGAGTTGAAAATTTTCCTTACCAAAAAAGAGCATGTGTGTGTAACACGGACAACCCCAGGACAAAGTCACACGTGCACTGTGTCTGCACTGAGAAACGTCACAGCAGCCGAAACTGCTGGCACGGCAGCCAGAGAGCGGTCCTTGGTTACTCCGGGCGGGGCTGACACCGTAAATGAGACAGATGCATTCTGCAATGAGGGGCACGAACACCGAGGAGGTCGCGCCTTACTGTACATTCCTTTTCTCGTGAGCGTGAGAGATGAGTCAGAGGTCACAGGGAAAATGTCTATGGCTTGTCTGGGCCACTGGGATTGTCCACTGTCTGGGTTATGTCAACTTCTAAAGGCCCTCCTAACGGAACTGCCTCAGCTGTAGTAAATGCCCGTGGAAATCCTTTTAACTGTCCGACAGCTCCAAGTCCCGTTGAAGGACGACCCCCAGATCCTGACAGCTCTGGGAACAAGCCGAGTTGCGTCCGTGACGTCGGGTGACCGAGAGAAGCTGGCCCAGCCCCACAGGCCTTCCTAGGAACAGCAGTGGCGTCCCGACTACACGACGCTTGGCGGGTCCACCCTTCATATATTGTATCAAATATATAATTTGACTGAAAAAACTGCCTTGCAAAAATAAAATTTAAATCACCCCGCAGAGCAATGTAAAACTACACTGCTGCGTACGTAAGAAAAACAATTCATCCAGAAAAATTACATTTGTGACTTTCAAAAAAATAAAGCATCCGGCAAACTTGAAGGTAAACATTAGGTGATTTATAAAAGTTGGGGGAAATAATTTCTATCGTATCCGTCAGGTACCACGTGCACTGGAATATCTACATCGGCCAAATCAAACCAGAGCAGAAAGAAAAAAATAAATAGCAACATTTGCATTTAACAACAATAAAAATAACATATACTATAACATCAATAACCCTCCTCCCAATCCCACTGGGAACTGAACTTAAATCGTCTTTTCTGACCTGCGCTCGATGACCAGGGAGAGAAGCATCGGGAATGGCAGTGATCGCGGCCAGCCTCGAGGAGCGCGGGTGTCATGCCGTCTCCAGCAGGGAGTCCGCCCACGGGGCCCGGGACCGTCTAGAGCACAGTCATTCACTCATTCGCGGGGGTGTGAGACCAACGAGAAGCAACATCATCTCGAAAGGAAGAGGCAGCCCTGACATGTAGGAAGCGAGTCTGTGTGAAGACCCCTGCCCGAGCTCAGCGACCCCTAACAGTGTGGCGCGCCTGGGGTTACAAAGTCTGCCTGGCCCCAGGGATGGAGCTGTGTGTCCAAGACAGCGGGGAGACCCCAAAGGGCTCCTCACAGAATGGCGACTTGACAGCTGCCCCTGTTTCTTCAGGGTGAGAGCGTCCCCCACGTACTAGGCGGCAGCGAAGGGATGAGAATATGTTAGCTTTCCTTAGAGTGTTTTAAGATGCGCCAGGAGAAGCTCCGGTATGAGGATCTCATCGGGAGATGTCTTTTAAGGAGACGAGAGAATTCCCAGTTTTCCTTTGAAACGAGTCGCCGTTTCTACGCCATCATGTGCCCGTTCGGTCTGCTCGAAGCAAGGCACACCTCCCCTAAGAGCAGGGCGGGGCAAAGCCAGCTGGCACGCGGTGACACGGTGGCCCCACGGGGCCAGCCCAGCCAGATGACCGCCCGGGCCCCTTTCGGCTTCCAAATGCACGGGGCTTGGACTAATCCACGCTGTCTCAGAACTCAATCATCCTAACGATGGGGGGACTGGTAGAAATTTGGGACAATTATTTACCTGAGAGATCATACCTACAGCCATCTGAATTCTCAATCAACGGACACGACCAAAGGTGTGTGGCCAGCCCAGCTGGAGACGGCTGGTCCGGAAGGAAATGCTTTTAGAATGACAAGTTTCATAAAACAAGCACCGGGCTGTCAAAGACGCCCTTCTCAGAGTACTTTGGCCCACTGAAAAGAAAACTTTTCCTTCAAAATAATTTAAAAAAAAAAACCAAAAAAACAACGTAGGTCTAATTTCCTGCCAGCTTGTGTCCTCTCCTCGGTTTTAACTTAGAGAACATGTCCCTTTGTGCTCGGGGGACAGCCGTCCCTCTGCAGAGAGCTCCATCCAGCTCAGGGGCCCGGAGACCCCAGGCGGCCCCGGACAACCGGATCCGGGAGGCCGGCGGCGAGGCCCGGGAGTAGGCATTTTACCAAGCTCCGCCACTGCCCCCACCGAGGTCCCCCCGCGGGTGGCGGGCACACACCCTGAGACATGCGGCTCTAGACGACCCTAAAGATGGCTGAAAACTGACCTAACTGAAGAATTTGAAAGTGAAGATTCCCTCCTTGGCTCGAATGCTCCTGGTAATCTAAGCCAAGAGTGTACTGGTGTCCTTCTGAAAATAGGGGGAAGTGCCACTTGCCAACAAAACGACAGGGAACTGCAACATTTCTTAGAGCAGAGGCTTCTGTCATTCAAAAAGACAAAAAAAAAAAAAAGAGATACAGCAAAAAGAGACTAATGCCATTAATAAGACACCTACATGCACACAGGACACCCACGCTTACGCACGCGCACACCACTCTGAGTAGACAGCTTCACAAACAATACTCATCCCTTTGCCATCGCCACCAAAACCCGGGCCACGTGTCCGTCAGGGCTCCCCCTGCGGCTCCCGGCCCCCTCCCACCCTTCGGAGCCGGCGGACAAGAGGTGGGCACTCATGTAGCACGAGGCGCCCCCGTTGGGGGGGGGACCCTCATCCCCAACAGCGCAGAGGTAAACGGCAGGCCAGGGAGGGAGGGCAGTCAGCAGGGACCGGAAACCTACAGAGCACAAAGCAGCACTGGGGAAGGTTCGCGTCCTTCCTCGAATCTCTACAATGAACGTGGACTTGATTCTCATAAAACTGCCAACAAGAACAAAAGGCCCATTTAGCACAAACAGAGTTGTCGGTTGTCACCCTTTCCGAGTCGCCCGTGGCATCGCTCTTAGTGCAATGGTTTCTGGATTGGCAAACCCACGTCCGGCCCAGAACACACACCCGAGCAGAAGCGGCCGCCTCTCCTGCCGGCTTCGGTCCGCCATCCTCCTGAGGCAGGGCTCGGGCGCTGCCTGCTGGCCTCGCGCCCCACACAGAGGGCCACCGTCGCCGGGCACTGATCCCGGGGCACGCGCCAACACCACCACCCACGAGGTGACAGGAGGGCGTGGCTCCCAGGGCCGGAGGGGCACACGCGTTCCACTTGTGCTTAATCGGCCGAGCAACGCACGGGGCTGAGGAGGCAGGGAGGGGGGCGGGCGACCGCCGTGAGCGCGCCGGTCCTCCCGAAGGTACAGGCGACATGAGCTACACGCAGGGGAGGCGGGCGGCTGTCACAGTAAGTCAGTTGCATACTCTTGTACTTAAGCGCTGAGAGCCACAAGAGGCGGTTCCGTCTCCAGGCTCCGGACACTCTCGATAGGCCGGACGATCACATGAAGCACCCCAGAGTCAATAAAATGAAAACGGCATCTACCTATCACATTAATACTGCAAACCAGGTATATATTTTTTTCTCTTACATCAAAGACATAACAGTGAAAAAGGATTGTACTGTATTTATCACCACAGACCCGTATTCTTTAGAAACTTTGGAAAATAAATGTCACAGTCCTATAGGACAAATCTTATGATTAGACTGTCGGCATATCGTCTTTTTTCTTTTTTTTTTTTTTTAAATAAATTTTTATTAAAATGGCACTTGTCTGCCAATCTCTCTGGACCTAGAAATGCTGTAAACGCACGTGGACCACCTTCTGCCACTGCTCCTTACTTCAGGCTGAGGGAAAGGCAGGCAGTGGCAGAATGGGACACCTGTGGGCGCCACCTGCCCTTGGGTCCTGAAGAGCTCGTGTAAGCCAAGTCAGGAGCACGCTAGCACAGCTTTCAAATCAGCTTTAGTAACAACATCAGAATGGTCAAGGCTTTAAAACCGCAGTCGTGTTTGTGTTGCTCTCTCTCAGAGAACGTCCACAGCTAGTTTGAGCCCATCAATTTCATACAGAATCATGTGTTACAAACAAGTACATTGAATGACCAAATAAATTAAAAATGTTTTAAAGCCCTGAGTTCATAGACTGCTTTTAGGAGATTTTTAGGAAACACGGGACTCTATTTTAATAAGCAGCTTATAGATTTTGGCAAACCATATTTCCTGCGGCAATGGGGTCTCATACAGGTCTGCAGTTCAGAATCCGAGTTTGAAATCTGGGACGGAAGGCATTCTGGAAAACAGAGGCTCTGCTAAAATCGATGACGTCTCATGTTCGATGCTGGCTGTCACAGAAGGGCTGGGCGTCTGTTGGTCTGAGTGTAGCTGGTCTCATGTGAATCCAACTCGGCACACAATCGTAAACATGACAACGCGTCAAGCAAAGTACATGGTGCGCAGCGTGTCCTGATGGACCTGGACCGCCTTGGCCAGCGCCTGGTGGTCTCGTCCGTTACTCTGCCCGGAGGTATGGCTTCCTTCAGCACTGTGGGGACAGGGAGACACAGAGAGAGCGGCCTTTAACGCAGCACGCGGCAGCGCCCCGACAGCTAACGTCAGGACCGTGCGCCAGACATTTGGGGACACAGCTGACAAGGGGCAGCGAAGGGGCTGGCGTCTGGGTCAGTCGGCGGCAGCCGCTGGGACCCCACCGTCTTCCACTCCGAAGAACGCAGCTGCCAAAGCCTGTTTCAGAAATTCCCCCTTTGCCGCAACCTCCAGCCCGGAAAGGCCTGCCACTCACCTGTCATGCTCCTTATCCACCAGGTGGTACCTGGCCCGGAAGGCCACCAGGTGAGCGTAGTATGCTGGTGCCGGGATGGACACAGAGCGCGTACAGCGCACGTAGGTGTGACACAGCTGGTAGGTGAGAATCTGCAGCTCGTCGGAAGAGAAACGGTTGTCATCCCAAAGCACGTGATAGTGGGAAGGCCTGCTTGTCCCCTAGGAGCAGATCAGAGGGTCAGAGAGACCGGAACTCGGCGCAGGAGGTGCTGTGAGACAGCGCTGCAGACACACTGGGCACGTAAACTCTGTGCAAAGAATGCAGCGGAAGGAACGAATGACGAACAGATACTAACGTCACCACGTGCGCTTATAGAGAAGCATCGGACTATGTGTTTCATCACCCCCCGTGTAAAATATAAGACTTTACACACATTTATTTACGTATAGAAAACTCGTAGGACAAGACGAAACACTATAAAAATCACTGTGTCCAAGACAGTGCCATTTGTTCATATTAGATGTTCCCAAGGGGCACAGCTTTGCAGGTCCTGGTGGCCCAGCTCTGACAATGGGTGTGGCTGGCCGTGGCACTTCCGTGCTGGCCAGCTGTGGGCCTCGTCACCAGCAGAGACCAGGAAAGCCTCCGGGTGATGACGAGCCACAGGGCGACAGTGAATGTGGGTGGAGAGGGACACGGGGCTGAATCCGGCCGCGTGAGTGTGACCTGACGCTGGCCTTCTGGGGCGGTGGTTCCGTCACCTCTGAGCACTCGTCTGGCTCGCTGAGCCCCGTGTCGCCCTTGTCCCCCACCAGTGCACCTGGACTTCACACTCATTGCTCCTTCCGCCTGGACCTCATCAACTCTAACCCAGGCCCCCCAGCATGGCAGCCCAGTGGGTCCTTCGTCCCCAACACTGGCCGTCCTGAGCCTCTGTCCACTGGTCAAGCGCCTGACTTCCCTCGGGATGGGCGGGAGCCCCATGAGAGCTGCTCACCGCTGCGTCCCCAGTGCCCACTAGAGCACCTGGCACAAGGGTCGTGCTCTTCATGTGTGTGCTGGATGTATACACGAGGTCACAGCGACATCAAGATTCAGTCCAAAGGGGCCCCTCTGTCCTTACCTGGATGCCAGCGTGACTGCACAGGTAGAAGTCGAACTCGGTGGGGTGGGTGATCTTCGTGTCCACGGTTGTGCCTGCTGGAATGTTTCCACTTTTCCCAACCTTCGGCAACATAGGAGCCCATTAGACACGTCAGGACAACCGACGGAGCGAGCGAAAAGCCCCGCCCTCCGCGCCATCGGGGCCGGCCTGTCCCCACCACAGGCTGCCCGCTTTTGAAGTCTTTAAATTGGCCAGTACGTTGCTTAGTGCTCTAGTATCGATAAAACTTAGCAAATACTGACAACCGAAAGTAAATCGGTTCCTGTTCTATCTGGGCGGGGGTCACCTTTCACCACGTCTCACACAGGTCCCGGGGGGAGATGCAGCGTCTTCCTTTCACCGAAGGGTCTGCGTTAACGCTGAGGCCAAGACGGAAAGTGTCAGCAGCAGGCAACCTAGGGCCACGAATGACGGACACACGACGGGCCGTCTGTGCACACAAACGCACATTTAAGAGGAGCCGGGCAGCCCTGAAGGCCGCCAGGGTCTTTGGCACTTTGCTGGTGCCACCGCCTACAGAGACCCCAGGAGCTGAGGGGGGGCAGGGCCTCCAAAGTACGTCCGCTGCTGAACTCTTGGGGCGACGTGGCCGAAGATCCGGCTACTGCCACCGCAGCAACAACCCCCCACTCGAGGACCATACCCCGGCTGGTCACCAAGCCACCCATTTTTTAATTGTGTGACATTTCAAATATACGCACAAAAGACACGAACCCCACGCAGCCCCTTCGCACCCCCACGTGTATCTGTATACTTCCTGCCAAACTTTTGTACACGTTGAGATTTTAAAAAGTATAACATTTGAAAATAATGTCCCCCTTTGCATCCGTCCCAAGCCGCTGTCTCAAGTTTAGACTTTATTATTCCCACGCTTACTTTTGCTACGTATTGGGGTCTCCATTGGCGTCTACTGTGCTACTCAGCAGGGTTTTAAAACTGCACATGTGTCATATGTTCTGCTACTCGCTGTTTTTGCTCAATATTATAATTTTGAGAAATGTTCACTTGATAGACGGAATCTCTTGATTTCATTGCCACAGAGAAGGCGACATACAAATGCATCGCAACCTTTGCCCCCGGTAGGAGACAGGTGGGCTGTTTGCTACTGGACATGCAGGCGACTGGGTCGCTCCACGGTCACCCCCAGAACTGCGGAACTGGGTTTCCAGTTGGTCATCGGTCTGTACTCCCATCAGTCATGAGTTTTCTTCATAACATCGCATTACCATGGCCGAGGACCATGCGAACTGTTTCTTGTGTTAACCCTCTCTACGTCCTCGGGAAGGAGGTCCTGGGAGGCAGGGAGGCTGGCGGCCCTCATGCCCAGGGGCCAGGTGGAGCTGGGCTGTCTGCTCCAGACCCTGTCTGTGTTCCTGACCGCGGCTCAGCGCCCACATCTCTGCCGACACTTGGTATCATCAGGCCAACCTCATTACACGAGTTTCCCCCCAATCCGCTACTGTCTGAAATGATTTGTAGAAGATTATTCTTTGAAGGTTGGGTAAAACTTGCCTCTAAAAATCTCTGGACCAGCTTCATAAATCAGGCTAAGTAGCCCCCCTCTTTCCAATTCTCTGCCTCATTTTAAGAGGATCTATTCTCAAAAGTTTGGTAAAGTTTGCCCGTAAAACTCTCTGGGCCTCATGCTTTTATGAATGATGACTGAATTATCCTCCTTAGCTGTTTCTGATAATTTGTATAATTCTACACAAAACTCTATCGGTTTCTTCTAAGTTTTCTAATGTACCGACAGAAAGCTGTCAAGATCCTACGATGATTTAAATAATATAACATTTCTTCTGCAGTTACAGTTTCGATTTTGCTCCAAACGTTGCGATAAACTTTTCTCTTCCTTGGGTCTTGCTAGGTTCACCTAGAAGCGGGCTTTGCTCGTGTTCATCCGTTCTGGCGCCTCTTCATTTCCCGCTTCAGTGTCTGCTATTTGAGGAGAGAAACGGGCTGCAGGAATAAGCCGACACTGAGCCCGCTGGCCTCCCGGCCTCCTGGCCAGGGAGCTTTGCACGCTGAGGCGGACGCAGGGGGCCCAAGAAGCCCAGCGCCTAGGCTCTGCTGGAGCTGACCCGACGGCACCTCTAAGCTCCGTCCTCCCGGCACCTTCGGGCTTACTTCATGGGCCTTCCTGTTTCACAATAAAAGTCTCCGAGCCTAGACACTCATCCCCAAGCACTGCCTTAGCCATGCTGCCTAGAGTTTGATCCGGAATTGTCTTGTTTTTGTTCAGTTCTAATTATTTTATCATTTTTATTCTCTCTACGTGTTTAATGCACGTGCTACTTAAGAGTGAGTTTAAAATTTCAAGCTTTCTTAAACGTTTTTTTCTGCCGTTGATTCAAAATTTAATCGTATAATGATCAAAAACAGTACTTTGCACGACCCGGAGGTTTACAAGTCCCCTGAGACCTCCTTTGTCACCTGGTACGAGACATATTTTCGAAAGGCTTCCACGGGGACTCAGCTGTTACAGGCGAGATTCCATCTACCTACTAGACGTGGCTTGTTCACATCGCTCTTCCAACGTTCGGTTTTGACCAACGTGCCTGTCTCGGCGTCTGACAGCGGTGTGTTAAAATGCACCTCCTGGAGAGAAGGTCTGTCACTGTCCCTGGGAATCCTGTCAGTTTCTGCTTTGCTGTTTTTTTCCTCGTCACATGTTTTTAGGTCACGGAGTGAGGTACATCCAAGCCCCTAGTTGTAATACCTCCTCGGTGAATCATCCCTAGGAGTGTGACGAAGCACCCCTCTTTCTCACACTAGCTCTCAGGCTGCATTCCGTCCTCCATTTAGACAATAAGCATTTCCTGTGCTGTGTCACCACGGCGGTGGCAGCGGATGCTGTGTCATGCCTGCCTTTGGCACCGTGTGGATATGAACCCACTGGCTTCTGGTCCTGCTGTGACCGCTCCCAGGGCTGCTCATCCTCTGAGGCCCCTCCTTCTGGGAGGGTCTCTTTTCTGAAGCGGGCTGCCTCGAGGCTTTGCAGCTTTAAAACAGTGTGGTCTGTCTTCACTGGCTGGGAATGCAGAAGCAGCTTTAATGCGAGGACGCCCACCTCGCCTCACTGTGGAGAACGCCCAGCAGTTACACCCCCAAAACTCGCTTCTCTCTCCAGCTCACTATTTTCATTCTGGAACACTCAGGAGACACATGGGGGGACCTGGCCGCCCGTGACACTCGCCATCTTCTACCTTCTCCCCAGACCCCTGACTGCACCCCCGGGACCACCTTCTGGCCCCCGCTTCCCGAGTCCACACCGTCCTCCTGCACCCTTCGTGACCGCCACCCATCGCCGCGGCTGCTGACCGGTTCTTTTTCAGGGCCACCTCTCTGGTCGTTTCTGTGTCGGATGAATGACATCCACCCCCTGGTCCTGTCCCAGAGCTGTGGGATTTACAGGTCCAAACCTCTCCCCAGTCTGACGGCCCTTCTCCAATGCCCGAGGCTGCGTCCCCGCGAAGCCCCTCTGCGGACAGGGTCTCCCTAGGACCTGGGGCAGCGGCAGCCACAGGCACGCGGGGTGTGGCTCGGCCGAGGAGACGCACCCGCTCATTCTTGTCCGTGCAGAACAGCCGCGTGTGATGCCTCTTCTGGACCACGATGAAGGTGATGCCCGGCTGGTAATCCTTCTCTAGCTTGATGCACGCCTCCCGGATGGCCAGTAACTCGTGGTGGAGAACCTGGGGGCAAGAGAGGCACGCCTGAGGCTGTTAGGTTTTTACGGGCTCCGGCTACCTGAAAAATAAACCCCCGAATAACATCTACCACTTGACGAATATTGGTAGGTAGGTCTAGCTCCGCCGGCCCGCTGTCAGCTGGGTGCCTTTGCCTTTCTAGGCCTATTTCTCCTCATTTATACAATGGAGTGAATGATACCCAGGTTTCGTGCTAAATGCTTTAAATGAGATGATACATCAAAACGATTAGCACAGAATCTGAATGTCCTAAGTGCTCAATAAGTGGCACCTGCCACACACACGCGGTAGCAAGGAGGGACCATGGAAGACACAAATGTGAACACACTGATTCAACAACTTGTTATTTTGTGTCAGGACGGAGAGGATCTAGTAGAAAAAACACCGGCTTAGGAGTCGGAGCTGAGTTCGAATCCTAACTCCGCCACTAAGAAGCCATGTGGCTTTCGGGTGGCTGTGTGCCCTCGCCGATCCTGCTTTTCACTTTTAAAACGGGGACATGCTACTTCATGAACTTGGTGTGAAGACTAAAGTCACGTGCAGAGCAAGCACGTGGCACGTAAGCCCCCGGGAGTTAGGGTACAAGGGTGGTTACGACACCATCTCATCCCTCCATCTGGCATCAGAGACAGAAGGGCAGGTGACCCATGGCGTGTGATGAGGCTGATTACAGGGACCATGCACCTGAGATTTTAACTGTCCTCATTAAATACTGCATTATGACATCTCAAAATCGTGTCAGGGGTTCTGGGTTCAGAAACCCCAGTTGGGTGCTCCTGTAAGACACTTGGCATGTTCACGAGTGACAGAAAGGCACAGACCCTCCTCTCTAGGAGCAGTGACTGTGACAGAGGGAGACAGGGCTGGGAGCTCAGCACGCTTCCAGCCACGGGGAGCCCAGGTTTAATACAAGAAGCGCGCTCGAGATAGGCTGCTGGTCGCTGGACGTTGGACCCGCCGGGGACAGCACGGGAGCCAGTGGTCAGGGAGCATCTATTCTATTGTCCTCGCCAACCGCAGGACAGTGGGACCAGCTGCTGCTTCTGCTCTGGACCAGGAAGGCAATCGCATCGTGCCTTGTCGGGCGGCACCAGCCTGCATACCGGGCAGCCTGGGGCCCCAAACACACCGGGCAGCCCTCGGGGTGCCCTCCTGCTGGTGGGTCTCCTACAGCCTCAGATACGGGCCCCACACCCCACCCCAGCCTCCGCTAGCGTCTGCCAGCGAAGCGTATGTTCGGGATGTGGAATGTGTGTTCGGCACACGGAGTGTGTCCCCAGCCACGTGGAGACTCGGGGAGAATGAACCTCCTGAGACCCAGGCTGGGACGGGTCACTTCTGCCCACGGGCGCTCTGCTCTCCGTGTCTGTGGTGGTGCCGCTGCCTCCCAGACAGCTGCCCAAAGCTGTGACCCATACGCCACCCAGGATGCTGCCCCTCCCTCCGCAGCCAAACAGTGCCGGGGGTCCTGCTGACATTGCTTCAGAAGAGGCTCCCACAGCCTCCCCGGACCCCCCGTGGTCCCACCCCGCCTCTGCGCCCTCCACGTCCAGCCTGCCCCACAGCGCTGCAGCCCACCAGCAGCACCCCGTGCTC
>NW_011889295.1:380666-401093 GCF_000151845.1 Pteropus vampyrus | reverse complement strand
GCCACGGCAAAGCGACAGCGACCTGTCAGATGCCGGTGCCACCTCTACACTCTCCAGTACGTGGCACAGCGTTCGCACACCTTCCGAAGAACGAACGCTTGCCCAAGGCACCCAGCGAAAGATAGGCGACTATTCCGCACCCTCCCCTGTGTGATCAGACGTGGCTGTTACATCCGCCCAAGGAAGCCACCTGGGGACAGCCTGCCCGGTCTTTACAAAGCATACTGCTTTCTCAAAGAAGCCACTCACACACCAACGCACACCCCCCAAGACTCTGACCCCTGGGAGTGGCAGGGCCCCCCGAAGGCACACTGGCCTGTGAGCCCCTGTCCAGAGGGAGCTGACGGAACACCTAGCGAGAGCGAGAGCCACTGCGGCACCAGGCTGTCCTGTGCTGGCCTCCCCCATCAAATAAGGAAAGGGCCGAAGGCACCGAGCGAAGCAAATGTGCCGTGGCCGGGGGCGGGGTTGTCTGAGTCGCCCCCCGAGTAACAGGTGCAGAGCGGGTGCTGTGGGGATGGACGTCGCCGAGGGGAACCCCGGAGGCTGCAGGCCGTCTCAGGATCTGAGGCGCCTCGGGGAGCAGTGGGCTGCCGGGCGGTGGCCCTGCCCACGCGTGTGCCTCCAGCTCCTCACCTGAGACCCTTTGGGGACATGTACGTGTCTGTGGCTGCTCTAGAAAGAGCTGCTACGTGGAGGGAAGCAGCACACGAGGACCCCGCGGGCGTGGCCGCCCCCGCCACCCCGCAGCACGGCCAGGACGCCGCTGTGGACCCACCCTGACCTCGGGCGCCTAGAGCGTATTCTCCGCCGCTCCTCCCGGGCCCGGAGCTCGGCCTCTGAACTCCGCGCTAAGTGAGGGAACTCACGCTGACCTCGTCAGATGAACAGCCGACGCGGTGACGCGCCCGGCTCGGTGCCCGACTTGTAGCAGAAAGTGCCAGCGTTATTTATCAGCCTGCAGGACGCACGAGCCCCCCAGGTGGCTCCCGACAAATGATGATACACGACAGCAGTCCCCACTGGGGACGACGGTGACATGCAACCTCGCACCCGGCCTCCTTCCCACCACTCAGCCTTGGCTGCAGAGCACTGGGGTGTCCCACAGTGGAACAGGAAGAGGACTTTGCGGCGGCAGAGCCCGTGCTCTGCACGCACGTTTAAATCCACAGCAGTCGGACAACGCGCCTGCCTCGTCCTCGTGAACAAAAGGCCACGGCCACCACCACGCCGCCCTCCCCGGAACAGCCGCCCGCGTGCGGAGGCGAGGCCCCGCCCGAGGGGAGCGAATGGGCGGCCGGGTGTTCGGCGCTGTGAGCACCTGTGAGACCAAGGCCGCCGCGCCCCTCGTGGACGGCACCCTCCAGGTCGGAGCGAGGGGAGGGGCTGCGGCTGAAGCGGGTGACCCAGCCAACGCGTCACTTCTAGGGGACTGAAAGCGGATGGAAAAGGAGAGACGACCTTTAACTCCGGTCTGTCTGGCCGTTTACGTTTGGCATTTTGTAACCCATGGAGGCCGCTTCCCCGGGGGGCTGCCAACCCGTCAGGTGTCGCCAGGATGGCAGGGGGCGCAGGGGGCCGGTCACAGGATGATGGCCCCTCACGGGGGGCCTCGTGTGCTGACAGGTCGGGTCGGGGCTTGGACAGTGCCGACTCTCGCTGTCCTGAGACGTCCTCATCCACCTGCAGTGCCCCCCGCACAGCTACGTTCCATGAGACTCTGATTTCGCCGGCTGCACTAAGGAAGCCTAGATGCTCCCGGCATCCAGCCGAGTGGGACCGCGTCCCCTCCCACAAGCAGCTCGGGGATGGACGTCGCCGAGGGGAACCCGGCAGAAGGCGCTGACACTCACGGCAGCGATGGAGGGCTTCTTCCCGTCCCCGGCGGGTGGGTGAGTGACATCGGCCCCCAGGAAGATGACGGGCTGCTGGAACACTGGAGGCCTGCGGGGGGAAGCGGGGGCGTCAGAGGCCAGGGCTCGGACACTGCCGGGCCCCTGACAGTACCGGTGCCATCGTTACGTGTGACGAGGGTACCGTGGTTATTTATGTTCAGAGTCCCCCACACACAGAAAACCTTACAGATGAAAGACACGAGAACCCAGTGGGGGGGGTGGGGGGGCGCAGGGGGTGTGGGGTAAACCAGACTGCTCAGGCACTGCTGCCTGCTGACCAGCGTCCGGGAGGTGAGGGTGCGACCTTTGCACATACTAGAAACTTCCAAAATAATCATATAAGAATAAATAAAGTCCACAGTGTGTCAGTCAATCCTGGACTTGCAACCACACCGGTCCAGGGTGCCTCGCTGGTGCGCGGGGCTGGACCATTCTTTGGGGGGGGGACCGTCCTGCGCATCAGCATCCCTGCTCTCTATCCACTAGACGCAGCTGCACCCCAAATGCCTCTAGACGTTGCCACACGTTCCCGGGGGGCCGAGCCGCCCCGGCTGAGAAGCACTGCTCTGAGCTCCCCGCCCCGCCATCTCTTAAAGGCTGACTGTCCTCCAGCCGTGGCTTTCCTGCGAAGGCGGCGTGCCCGGGCCGCAGACAGCGCGCAGGTCCCTCTGCACATGTGGCTGTGCCTTCTGGAGCTCACTCTGTACACTGCTCTCCTCGCCCAGAAGTGGGGACGGCAACGCTTCCTGTCCTCGGGGTCGTCCCAAGGACTGAACGCACTCACGCACGTCACTGCTTTCCGAGGGCCAGGCGCCCCATGCACACTGGGAGTGGCTGGTGTCACTGTCACCCCGGCCAGCGGCCAGCAGCATGGTGTGCTTGCCGACTGGGGCAGGAGACGGGTGTGTGGGGAATGCAGCTCAGCGAGACTCCAACTGGACAGGGCCTCATGCGCCGCCGCCCCCCACACTCGTGTAGGAATGCCCCGGCCCGAGGTGAGGTGGGGAGGGGTGGGGTGTGTTCCCATCATGTCAGCGTCCCCTCCCCAGCACGGTTCCACCCATGCCTGGTGGCTCCGGGGCTCCCCGGGAGGCATCGTAAGGCGGCCTGCTCCCCGCTTCCCAAGCGTGGCACTCACAGGCACTGGACACTCCATGTGTTACTGTCACCACCTTGTCTCCGCAGAGGGGCACGGGCTGGGCAGAGACACGGCCCACAACCGTGCTGACCGCCCGGCCTCTCATCCCTGACCGTGAGTTCGGGAGGCTCTTGACGGGTCCTGCCAACCCCTCTCCTCACCCTTCAGGCGCCCGCTCTGTCCTCACTGTCCGCCGACGGTGAGAGCAGTGACGAGGGCTGCGGGCTGCGGGCGCCACACCTCCCGCCCACAGCGCCCGTGCTGAGCCCCCGACCCCGCAGCGCCCACCTGCTGCTGCCTCATTCCACACACAGGCACAGACATGGCCTCCGACAGGCCACACGGCCCCCAACAGGCCACACGGCCCCCGCCCACCACATGGCCCCCAACAGGCTACACGCCCCTGCCTGCCACACGGCCCCCGACAGGCCACACGCCCCCGCACACCACATGGCTCGCGACAGCCACACGGCCCCCAACAGGCCACATGGCCCCGCCCACCAGACGGCCCCCGACAGGCCACACGGCCCCCGCCCATGGACGCTGCTCTCCTCCCTCCGCCTCCTCGTCTCAGTGGCCTGGGGAGCACCTCGTGGCAACGCTCCCGGAATCAGCTAAACCACTCACTGCCTCCCAGGGCTCAGCCTCCAACCAGGCTCCACGCTGCCATGGCAACCAGACTCCTCCGTGCAAGGTCACCAGCAACGTCCGTGTTGTCCGTGGTCCAGCCTCAGACCTCATCAGACTGGGCCCAGCAGCACCATGTGACACAGAACACGCCACCTCTGGGGTCCAAGACCCACCCCTCTCTCCCTTCTTCCCAGGCTCCATTGCTGGTTCCTCACCCCACAACCTTTTAACCCCAGACTCCCTGGGGAGGGCTGGGATTTCCCTCCTGTCTACACCCTCCCCCGACGAGCCTCGCCAACCTTGTGGCTTTAAACACCACCTCTGCACCAGGGACCCCTAAACCTACAACCCCAACACCGACCTCCTGTTTTCCCTTGAGGGCCGACAGAGGCCACCATGCATCCCCTGGGCCCCCTTACCCAAGGGGCTGGCTCCTCTCCCCACAAGCCCAGGAACAGGGGGCCCTGGACACACCCCGAATTCTCCTCTTCCGCTCACAGCAACACTCAACCCGTCAGCCAGCCCTGCGTCTCCGACTCAAACACCCTCATTTCCGGGCGCCCCCCACCCCTGCCACCAGACGTCCCGGGGATAACAGAGGCCTGTGGCTCCGCTGCACGTGGAGCGCACTGCACTCACGAACCTTCGGTGGCCGCCGCCTGCCCGAGGGAGTCACCCCTGTGGCCCCAACTCCAGGCCCACAGGGGCGCTCGGCGCACACACAACCAGCCGACTGAGCGCAGGTGTCTCCGGCGACCACCTGCCCTCGACAGGTCCTGTTCACCCCCGGGACGGGGCGCGTCTGATGACCCCTCCCAGCAGGACCAGAACCCGAGGTCACGGCTATCAGACCACATTCAAGTCCTTTCCGCTTGACCACGCTGCCTCCTAATAAGTTCAGTGGACCCTCCCCAGGGAACAGCATCGCCCCACGGAATCACACGGTGCGCGCGGCACGCGAGGCGGGAGGGGCGGCCTTACCTCCCCTGGGGCAGCAGGATGTTGTTCACGCCCCCCAGCTTGACGTTGATCTTCAAGCAGAGGTTGGACAGCGTCTGCGGCGTGGTCCGCTGCACGTTCTTCATCTGCACACACTGCGTGGCCATCCCCAGCACCGTGTCCCCCACGCGCTTGACCTCGGCTGTGGAGCACACAAGGCGCATGTGGGACAGTCCTCGCTGGCACGCCCCCCTGAGCTGGCCCTCACACCCCGCCCGCCCCGGCGGAAACTGCAGAGGTGATCGAACGCACACGAGCGCCCACAGCCGCCGCGCTGGGCCTTTCTGCCCGCCCTGCCGGTAGCCGAGCCCAAGCAAGACGGTGCCTGGCAGGCGAGGAGAGGCGGGTCTGCGCTGGCCCATCTGCCGGCCTGCGGAAGCCTCACCCAACTCAGGCCGGAGGCCGGGCGGGCGTGGCCCACTCGTCATGAAGGAGTGAGGACCATTTCAGGGGCCAATCCGGACGGCAGGCGGTGCGGGCAAGCCCGGCCGGGACCCAGGGCCTGGCACTCCTGGCGAAGAGCGCCACCTCCCGCCACAGTGCCCGCAGCCAAGAGCGAGTGCTCGAGGAGTTAAAAATAAACACACTGGAACCCCGCACGCCCTCGGCCACGGCCGGCCCGACATCAAAGAGCGAGCTGGGCCCACACTCTCTATTTCTGGCTCTTCCATGAGGCAACTGGCACCTGCTCCCTGGGCAGGCCTGGGGACGGGTGGCTCCCGGGGGAGTGATAGGAGAGGCCTGATGACATCCTCGTTCCTTCGCTTCTGGATCCGTAAGTGGCTGGGGGAGCACTTGTCTCCATGTCCGGGGACCCACCCGGCCAAGTCTGACTTTGCCCACGGCGCCCATGCCTCACAGGGCCCCGTCCCCAGAGCCTGCCCCATCAGGAGCCCTGGCCTTCAGCAGACCTCGAGCAGCACACACCGCCTGTGCTGCAGCCACCTGTCTGCATGGCACCCCCGCCGGCCTGGGGACAGCCCGAACACCAGCCCAGGGCCTGGTAAACCCGAGCTGAATACCCCGGCAGAAAGGGCTGTAGTGAACTTCCAGAGAATTCTGAGCTGCGCCCAGTGATCACACGTGGAAGATCAGGTCATGGCAAGAGCTGGTGACGGCCCCGTGTATGCCGGACGACTGTCCGCACCCAGCCAACACCCGTGCCGGGCGGTGGACAACCACAGCCACGCTGGCCTCCAGGAACGGCGGCCTTAGACAGGACTGCGCGGGCGGCCTGAGCATCTGCTCGGCCGTGATCAGAAGCCGCCCTGGTGTTCCTAGCGCATGGGTGGGCCAGGAAGGGGCACTGCCTCCGTGTGGCAAAGCGAAGGGGGCCAGGCCACAGGGACCACGCACGGAGGCAACGGCAGCTTCCGAGGGCCGGCGGCCCGGCCAGAGGCCTACCGTAAACAGGGGTCTTGCCCGGCAGGATGACCACCACCAGCTGGAGGCCGGCGTACGTGTTCTTCAGGTGCCTGAACATGGGCTCCACGCTGTCCGCGCCCTGTGCGTATTTGCAGAAGCACGGCTGGCCCTGGATGGGCATCCCGGCGTCTCGCGAGATCTTTCTGAGCTGCTCTGTGAAGGACCTGGAAGAGCAGGTTCGTGACCCTGAGTGCACTGCGGGTGCCACGAAGCGAGCCCGGCCAGCGGTCCTCAGCAGCGGGCACAGCGTTAACAGCACCAACCCAGAACCAATTTCATCGAGCACAGTCTAAATTTAAGTCCTGGACAAAGCCGCGTCAACACGTCAACTCACAGAAAGGGTTACGTGTGCAAAGCGTACATGTAGGTTACTGGAAAGACACTTGTGGACACTGTGCCACGACAGAGCAGAGACTGCCAGCTGCACCCGTGTTGGCTCAGCAGCTGTGACACCCCCAGTGCAGAGCGACGCGACCTAAAGCCACGCACGGAGCCACTGCCGCCCACGGGGCAGGCCGGGCCGCCCTGAGGTCTGTCCAGACACACCCGGCGCAGTCGCTCCGTGAATGCCGAGCACTGTCAGAGGGAAACCGTCAGCTGACTGTCCCCGTGGACTCTTCTCCCCAGTTATTCTCGTGTGTACAACTTGGAGACTCGGATGACATAATCGTGGCAGAAAACAAAACCACCCAAGCTAGAGGAGCACCCGCAGCTGCCGCCGACAGGCCCTGTGCAGCCAGGGGCGGGCGGGGGACAGATCGACGGCCTCTATTTTAAGCTTAGGAGTAAAAATAACGTCCCCTTCTACAGTAAGGGGAAGGACACGCCGGTCCCACCTGGCCAGTTAGTGCTCCGTCTCCCACACAGCAGTGCAGTTAGAGAGATGTACGTGCCCACACCTGCATTACATCTACACAGAATCCACCCGGGGACCACCTAGCTCCAGACACAGAGGGAATGAACGGGCCCAGGACAGAACACGGCGCGGAGTGGGGTTGGGGGGGAACCCAGGGTCCAGACTCCAAGCTGCGGTGGGCTCTGTGGAGCACGGGCCGGGGCAGGCTCCCATAGACGCCTCTCGCCGTAGACACTGGACCCTGAGAACTTTCTGAGAGCTGCGGCCTCTCAGAATCAGAATTTACGGGCCGTTTCCCCTCCTGCCTCCACTTGAGAGAGGTGAGAAGCAAAAGCCTTCCTTTCGCTGGGGGTCTGTCAGGCACGGAGGCCGCTGCCCGGGCTGGGCCTGCTGCGTGGCGAGGGCTTCCGGCATGGTCGGCCCCGCACCTGGGCTGCCTGGGAAAGGGCGGGGAGGGGCGCAAGCCTGGAACAGAGCGAACCAAAGCCTCGGCCCCTCGGCCCGGCTGCTGGCGGCGATGTTTAATCACTCCCGACTGGGACGGGAGAAACTCTCGCTCTCCCGTTTCTCCGTGAAGCTCTTCCTCGACCGGGCTTCGCTTTCTCTTCAGTAACTTACAGAAAAGTGAAGCTACAGCTTCAAAAACTAAGTTTAGGTCACTGAATCCAATTTTCTCTTCTGCCTCTAATTTTTAAGCTCCCTATTCCTTCGCTATTTTGTGTCTTATCTGATCGATGCGGCTTCTTTCTCCACACTCCCTCCAACGAGGGGGCGGGAAGTCGAAGTGGCATGGAGGTGCCCACGTCCCCTGGGGTGCTGCTGCTCCTCGACAGGGAAAGGCTGCCAGCCCCTGCCATCCACGCCGAGGCCCCGTGCCCCAGCCCCCAGCCCCACGAACGGCGGGCCTTCCCAGCAGGCCCCACCCCTGCCCATCCGGGACACGTGTCCCGCAGGCAGGCTTACTTGAGGTGGACCTCCGTGCACTGGCGCTGGGGGGCGAAGCAGGCAATGGCCCACACCTTGATCTCAATGCCCGTGTGAAACTGCTTGTTCCTCATGTCCCAGACGCCCTGAACGGGGGTGGCGATCGCTTTATTCTGCAAATGGCAAGATGTCTAGAGTGAGAAAGTGGGAACAGTTCTCTGACCTTGGATTTTGTTCCTGTGCCTACTGCTGTTGGTCCCCTGAGCAGGTGGCCCCTAGGTGTTTGCAGGATGGAGGACGGATGGACAAACGGATTCAGGAGGAACAGGTGGGTGGACGGAAGATAGACGCGTGGCGGATAGCGGGATGGATGGGTGGATGGATGGACAGACGGACGAGAGGTGAATGGAGGATGGATGGGTGGATGAGTGATCCCAGCACCCACCGACCAGGACGGGACGGGCACCCATACAGAAGGAACGGTGCGCGACAGTTAAAAGACACAGGACACCATCCCCAAGATCTCCATGAGCTCCCAGGAAAATATTACGTAAAAAAAAAAAGGCAAGGCACGAAAGTGTATTTAACATGCTATTTGCATAAGAAGAGGTGAAAAAAACATGTGAGTCATCCCTGGGCAATTTTACAAAGGAAAAATATAACACTGATTACTTCCTGGGGAGCACCCGAGAGCTAGGAAAAAAGAGACCTCTTCCTATAATTCTTCTGTACCGTTTGAACTTTGAAACAGTAGAAAAACAAACAAAACAAAAACTTGTGTTTTGAAATAAGGAGGAAAAAATCCTACAAACGGAACCACACTAAACCTTGCTATATGCCCTAAGGACAAAAGTAAGTAGAGCACTGCTTCCCCCACGTTTGCAGATGGACCCAGCGACCTTGACCTCGACCTTGGGAGCTGGGGGCCCAGCCCTGCCCCTTCCCCACCCCAGATGCTGGGCTGTGCAGCCACCAGCAGGCCAGGGGAGGCCTTTTCCATGAGCTCTGCAGGGCGCAGTGGTCAGGACACCTCCTAGTTAAGTACTGATAAAAGTTAGTGGGTCAAAGGGCAAAAACAGACCCCCCAGGTGACTAACGAACGGCTGTGTCTGCCACCAAGCACCTCAAACGCAAAGCTAAGCCACAGAAAAGCAGCGTAAGCTCCTAGGAAATAATTCATCACCGGCCGACAACAAACGATGATGCTTTCCAAATTTTGACGGCCTACTAAAAATTACCTTTTGAAAGACAGAAAATAATTCTGAAAAATTTCAAAAAGGGCCAAAGAAACGCAGTCCCCTATGGAGCCCCAAGACTCTCACGAGACCCAGACTGAATCACGGTCGGTCCACCCCTCTGGGGGTGGCTCCAACCTGGAAGGGGTGTCGCCTGCGTCTGCTCTGCCATGGACCTGTGGACGCACACCCCGAATGCCCACCAAGCGCTCGCCCGGCCCAGCCCTGACCGTACCCGGCCCCCGTAGAGGATGGAGGGAGGCTGCAGGACCCGCCCCGTGACGTCTGTCATCTCGTCTTTGACCATGATTCCAAATTCCCGGACGTACGGATCCGTGTTGAAACTTGCACTTCTCATCTTGAAAGAGGGAAAAAGAAAGGCACAGAGTCAGGGGCAGTCGGCTTCCTCCCAGAAGACGTGTCTGTCCAAAGCATCGGGGAGGGGGGCCCCTGCCCGGGGCACCCTGCGTAGGATCCCCAAGGGCGTGCCCTCCCTAGCACTGGCCCCAAGGACGTGCCGCTCACCAGCTTGCTAATCTCTTCCTGCCGATCGGGCGCCGACCTGGCCGTCGCTCGGATCATGGTTGAGGTCTGATTGTCGGTCAGCTTTTTTATACATCTCTGTCCCGCCACGATGTTACAGACCTGCGAGGAGGACGCACAGGCGTCAGCGCCAGTGCCGGGGGAGCGGGCGCCGGCTCTGCCTGCGACACAGTCACTCCTCACGCGCCGCACGAACATTGACGGTCCCTGACACCCGCCAGGAAGGGCGCGCCTGCACGAGCTGCTCAGGGGTCCTGCGCCTGACAACGGAAAGCCCCCGAGTATACCCAGTGGGACATGAACCCAAAGGGGACTCGCCCTGGCACAAGAAAGCACAGCCTGGAGTCCCCCACCCACATGGGGGGCCTAGAAACCGCCACCCACACAGGCGGCGCCACCTCCCACAGCTGGGTCTCGCGGGGCTCTGTGTCTTTGGGAGCTGGGAATGCAGAGCCTGCCGATGCGAACAAAGCCCACCTTCAGGGCCACGGCACGGGAAAACCAGACCCAGGCCCCAGGTACCAGGCTAACGGGACAAGTGCTCAGAGTTCAAAACTAACAGAAAAGAGTTAAAACTCCTGCGTCAGTTCAGCATTTGATCTTTCCCTCGGCAAGCCTTTTTCAAACCAGAAGTGAATTTTAGACAAGAAATCAAAGAAACCGTGTACTTTCTCCCGTGTGCCAGGGATGACACACGCTCACGGTCTCCACGTGATCCTAGGAGAAGCTGCCCAAACCCGACTTATCGCCGGGGAAACTGAGGTGTGACGATATCCATCGGCCTGTCGAGCTCCCGCGGTGGCAGGGGTGAGTTTGGACCTGGTGTGCCGAGGGGGCCCTGCCCGTGGAAGTCCTGCGACCCACCCGGAGGGGCATGCAGGAGGCAGGACTTGCCTCCAGGGGCAGGTAGGTGTGCTTCTGCTCCTGTCCGACCTGCAGACATGGCAGGTGGGGATAGCGCAGGGCCAGCTTGTGCCTGTCCTTGAAGTACTGGGCCACCGTGCACTCCACCGTCTGCCCGCTCTCCTGCTGCAGTGGGAACCTAGGGGATCAAAGAGCTGGCTCAGGCCCAGAGGACCCCAGGGCCCGTGGGGACAGGCGGCAGGGCCCGCTCACCTGCGGCCTCCTTCTCAGGGCGGAAGGAGCGGGGAGGGGTGAAGCCTGGGGGCAAAACTTCAAAGTCCCTCCCGGGGGCCCAAATCGGATATGTCCTCTGGGTCACCTGAAATATTCCCGAGCTCCTAACCTTTCATTTTATCTCTTGGAAGATAAAAGATACCCACACACCTATAATATGCAGTCATCACACGACGCACTGCACCTAGCGTGTGTAAGACATTTGGGGTAAATGAAGCCGAATCCAGAAAGAAAGGCGTATGGCTCCCCGCCGTCCGCCAGCCGAGTGCTCCGTGCGCCCACCCCGAAGGGCCCGAAGCCTCCCCGGGTGGGGGAGGAAGCAGGAGCTGGGTCTGCACAGCACGGCGGCCACATGCGGGTGGGCCGGGCGGGGGAGGCCAGTGCGCAGGGAGGGGACAGCACCGGTGGCCTGCACGGGCGGGGCGGGTGGGCGGGCCTCTGAGCGGGCACGGCACCAGGGGGCAGGCTTGTCTCGCCCTCCTGCTCCGCGGGCTCTGGACAGCCTGTCTCCAGTGCCCAGTGACCGACCAGGCATGGTCCATGGAATGACCGTGAAATAAACAAGCACGTGTCCCCGGGGCCCCGGGGCCAAGTCCGTCACTTCTCCCCGAAATGAACACACAGCCCGAGACGGCCCTGAGTCCTTGTGGCCAGTGATGACGTGGAGTTGCACGTCGAACCATTAACTCGTTTCCCATTCAGAAAAACAGCGTGGCTCGCCCCCAGTGTGTGTAGGGCTTGCCACATTCAGCAACTAAATTACTAAACACAGAATGTCATCGACAGAAACGATGTCATTTGTTTCCAAAGACTATCGCTGTCCTAGAGCAACGTGAAAACAGGAACGAAAGCGAGATATCCTGTGGCAAACTTTGGGGGTGAAGTCAGGACTTTGATCCCCGAGTTATCTCGGGGTAAACACTACAGCCGCCAGCGCCGCCGCCGAGTGTTCTCAGGGCAGAGCGCCCGGCACAGGCGGCAGGTCCCGTCGGGCCCGCGAATCCGGCAGCGCCCGCTGACGCCCTGCCACCCCCCAGCGCTGGCCCAGCCTCGAGGACTAAAGACAAAAGGACCGTCTCCCCAGTATCACCCAGGGGAAGGCGACAGGGCGCCCCCAGCCCGGCCACGCAGGCGGGCCCCCCGTCCCGTCTCAGGCAGAGTCTGGGATCCACTGAGCTGCAGGAGTAGTTCTGGGACCCTAAAAACTGGATGGGATCATCCTTTCCCCAAGAGTCGGCATCCCCGAGGCGGGGCGCCCAATGACCCTGAGGGCCAGAGTGACAGCGGCGGGGACCCTGAGGGCCGGAGTGACAGTGGCGGGGGGCGGCGGTTACGTTTGGTGGCTGGCGGGCCTCCGGGTCACGTTGCAGACGCGGTACTTCCTCTTCATCTGCCCGCAGTGCGTGATCTCCACCTTCAGACCTGGCGACACAGGACAGCACACTTCAGCGTCCAACCCACCTGGCCTGGGGTCCAGGCCCACCTCCTGACCGTCCCAACGTCCAGAACGTCAGGGCGTTCTGGAGCAGCTGGGGGAGGGTGACACCCGGGCTGGCCCCGTGTCACCCATCAGGATGCAAGGCCACAGTCGGGACACTGTTCTTAAAGAGACGAGGACAATGCGGGCTCAGCCTGGAGGCCGGTGGCTGCCACCACGGCTTTCTGTGCCTCCTTTGGGATTATTTTTAGCAGGAGCACTGCCGATGGCCTTTAAAACGCCCTCAGGAAGGGACAGGTGCAGGGGGCCGTAGAGCGATGGGCACTTGCCAGTTCTCTGCCGACGGGCAGAAGGCCCAGGCCAGGGCACTTTGCTCGGGTGGCGGTCAGGCGGGGTGGGTGTGACGGGGCCAGGGGTGAGCGCGGGGAGGAGGCACACCGCCATCTACGAGGTCGAGAGACACCCCCACCTTGCTGCTGCCCTCGGGTGCCGACTGACGGCGGTGACGTCACCTGGCCACCACCCGCGCCTCACCCCACACAGAAAGCCGCTCGCTTAGGACGCTCTGATCGGGGGCGACCCGCCTCCGAGCTAACGCGTCTGACAGTGACTCTGCCGCACCCCAAGACTCAGGAAGTGCGGCAGGAGCAGGACCCCAGAAGCCCCGGGCAGTTACTAACCTTTGATTTCTTTGGTAAACTTGACCCTTTGGGAATCTGTCAGAGGTTTTTGTTGTTCTTCAATACTTTTAAAATCCAAAACTTCACACACAAACTCGATTACTGGCTGTGCCTTATAAAACGCGGTTGCTGAGACTGGAGATGGGAAAGGGAGCAACGGAAGAGAAGCGTGAGCTGGGGCGGCTGACGGTGCCCCCGACACGACCGGGCACCGACGGCTCCGGGGCGCCCGCCGCGGGCCGGGGGAGGAGCGCACCTGGCTCCGTCCTCACTCTCCATCGAGTTCACCTTGGGGCCTGGGAGGTGAGACAGAGCCGGGGTGGCGGAGGGGCGGGTCCCACCCGGTCACGGGCTGCCTGACACCCCCTCTGGTCAGGGGCAACAGCGAGAGGCCGGCGGAGTCTAAAGCCGAGCTCTGCGACGAAAGCCAGGTCTGGAAAACACCCAACAGAGCGCGATACCCGTACGGCTTGGGTGTCTGGCCTAGATGTGAGGTTTATCATGCCCCTGGTGCCCCAACAGAGAGAAAGCGAGTCCCCCAAAAAGGGCAGTGACCCCCAACCTGAAGGATCCAGAAAGCCACAGACCGGGCGACCTGTGCTCACACTAACCAGGCAGAGGACGCACATGAAAGGTGAGGGGGACGCCCACTCACCACCCCAAAAAACCCGATCCCGCCCAGCGGACACCTGTGCAGCCTCCGGGGCCGTCAGACACCCCAGGCTGTCCCCACAACCGCTGCAGTGGCCCTGCGGGGGGCTCGCTGCTCTACCCAGGACCACTGCCCTGACAGGACGCTCAGGTGAGGCACGCCAGGGGAGCCGCGGCACCTCGGCTCAGGTGCGGGCCGTGCTCGGAGCTGGCCCTCCCCAGGTCCTGGCCCCCCAGCCAGCCCCGGCTCCGCCGCACACAACCGGGCCACACTTACCGTCGATATTTAGCATCATTTTCCAAAGAGAAGGCCGGACGGACTGATGGAAGCCAAACCACACTTCTCGGCCCCCACCCAGGGGGTTGGAGCAGCCCTCGGACGCGGTGAAGAAGGAGCGGCCCACGGGGGTGTACCTGCGGAGAGAGACCCGTGTGGAAGGCGGCCGGGCAGCCCAGGCCGCTCGCTGTCTGTCCGTGTCCATCAAGCAGGCTCGCGCGGGCCGTCTCGCCTCTGCTCCGTGCGGTCGTCAGACACCCCTCCGCCCACGCCCATGCTGGACTCGGAGGGACGCCGTGTGCAGCGCAGACCTGGGGACACACGACCTCGACGCAGGGACAGCGAGAGACGCTTCAACGCTGCACACAGGGTGGAGGCACAGAGAGCCTTCTCGTGTGAGCCGGGTCCCCCCCAGCCTGAGGTGGCTCACGCCCCCTTGGGGGGACTGTCACTGAGGGTCGGTCGGCTGTGAGCCGGAGACCACCTGCGAGCGGCAGGCGCGTCCCCCAGTGCAGTGGCACGGACAGTGCCTGGTCACCGGGACGCGACGCCGCTAAGGATTCCGGACAGGAGACGTGTCATTGAAGCAGTGACGTGTCCCGGCTGCCGGTGGCACCGTCGACCAGCTGGGGTACACGGCCCTACTCACTCGCCCGACCTTACTGATCCTGCCTCTTTTTCTATTATTTTCCCAGAATGAAAGCAGACTTCCCTCCTGATTAGAAAAGAAACACAGTAACTCATTCAAAAGAATCCAGAAAATAAAAATCACAGTAATCTGTGCTACTCCCTCAAATGTATTCAACACTTTGGCAAACATTCTTCTAGATTTTTCTTGTTGTGTCTGCCGCCTTCCTGCCATCAACAGTTCCGAGTAGTAACAGGTTATGTGCTAGGGGCCCAGGGAGGGTGAGGAAGGGCAGACTCTGCCAGGAGGGGTGGCCTGCTCTGTATTCGGTCATCGCCACCCAAGTCTGAAGACCGAGACCACCAGGGTCCCCTTTAAAACCAGGCGCAGTGCTTCGGGGGCCCTTCTCACACTCACGAAGGGACACAGGCAGCCGCGCTCTCCCCGCAAACCTCAGAGTTTTGGTCGGTATTGGGATAGTTTAGCATGAAGATGATGAGCCATTAGAGCATCACCTACCCTCCGTCCCAGCAAGTTCGGATGTGGCGGTCTGTGGCAAGACAGCGACCCCACAGATGAACACAGAAGTCGGAAGCATCTGTGTGATCTCCAGCCCTGAAAGGCCCCCGCATGGTGGGAGAGCTGGAACGTCGGTCCCCTGCCACCGGCCCCTGTGCGAAGGCGACAGAGGCCGCACTACGTTCTCTCCCCACGTTGGCCCTGCTATTACCCTCATTATAGAAACACCTGCACAACCGTCACCCCAACCCCAGGCTCAGCTCGTCCTTGGATGGAGCATCCGTGTTCTCCAGGTAACGCCAGGGTCAGAGCAGACGCTCCTCACTCTCTGGACGGCCCCGCCTCGTGGACGGGCCTCACCTCATGGACGGCAGATGCCTCATGACCACGTCCAGGGCCTGGATCGTCTCAAAGGGGACGCTGGGCAGCCGCCCCGAAAGTGCATCGTGTAACGCCTGCAGGCTCACGCAGGACACCCACTTGATGGACACCTTGAAGATGCGGTCTTTCCCCTCACCCGGCAGCGTGACCTCCAGCTCCACCTGTGAGGGGCGAAGCACACGGTCATTCACGCTCCCCAGGGGCTCAGCTTCCAGAACACCCCCAGAGTGGGAAACTCAGTCCTGCATCCGGGCACACACGTGTGGGCGTGTGCACGCCCCGCACACGCACGGGCACAGTGTCAGGAAGGACTGGGGACTTCTCCATCCACGCGTGTCTAGTGCTCACTCTGTGCCTGACGCCGTGCCAGTGGCCACGGGCAAGGCAAGTGGTGAGACAGGTCTTCCCGAGGAGGCGAGGCCAAAGGGGGGGTCGTGCTACTTGGCCCGTGGGGCGGGGCGGGGCCCAGGGAGGGGACATGGTCATGCTGAGGCTGCTCCCCGGCAAAGAAAGGAGGCGTGGCAGCTCGTGGGGGGCCTGGGCCGTCCTCCCCAATGGCATTGAGAAAGCTGCAGTGGGTCTGGGGGTCCCCGACTTCTGGGCCCATTAAGAGTCCAAGCTAGTTCTGCCATGACTGAATCACGAACAAACAGTCTTCTCAACAGACATGTGATAAGACAGACAGACAGCGAAACGCTGACAGCTCTGGGAGCGGATGGGCGTGCACCCTGCCATCCCCTCGACCTTTCTGTCTGAGCAAACGCGTTCCCAGTCAAACGTGGGAAGACGGTCTTCTGTGAAAGAAGAATGTGGGACCTCAGGGTGGCAGCAGAGGAGGGAGCAAGTGGTCCCACCTGTTCTGAAACGGTACCCCAAGGACCCGGAACAGGTGGCCACAGAACGCCGGGCCAACTCCACAGCAGGCGCCCCTCGGCCCAGGAGCACGTGGCGAGCCTGAGGGCCGAGGTGACGCCGGCTGACGCCACCCTTCGCAAGCCCGTCTACCCGAACCGAGGCAGGATTCAGAGGGGGGTGTTTTCCTTTAGTAAAAGGTCCTCATATTTTTAACTAAATTCTAGTCCAGTCCCTTCTTGGCCCCCATAAAAAGGGAAGAGAATAAGCTCCAGGATCTACAACGTTCCCGCCAGACACGGTGTCTCGAGAGGCTGACTGGTGCAGGCATCTAACAGCTTAGGGACGATGGTGATTTTGGCAGAAATGTCACACCCCGTGGGGCAGGCTGACGCTGGGCTTCGGCTGTGACACAAGGCTGAGAACACTCTGCGTGTCTGCCTGGGCTGCTGGCCGGCGGTGTCGGTCCACGCACCAAGATATTTGTCTCCAAACAGCCTGAAGCTCTTGGTCCCAGGGACACGGCACCCAAAGGGCACTGACTGGGGGTACCCAGGACGTGGGGCTCCCAGCCCTGTCACCTCCTACAGTCTGCCCACGGGCACGTGGCTCCACCGGGCTCCCCGTGTGCACTTGTGGGACGGGAGGGTAGCCCGCCCACCTCACGGAACACTGTGCCACCGAGGCTGCCAGCACCCGTGACACGGGACACTACACTGGCGTCTTCTGAGCACGGACGACCGAATTACTGGCAAACAGCACCGATCCGGGGCCTAGAGAACGCTGACCGCTGTGAGGATCACCCTGCACAGGCCTAAGCCATGCGCTCGAGTCCCTTTGTGTGAAAGTCACCGGGGTGACAGACCTGCAATGAGAAGCGTCCTGGTTTGCTGCCACCACACGGCTAGGACGCGGACAGGAAGCCATGCCATGAGGGACACGGGAGGCTGAGTGCGGGCCAGGAGCACAGGTGCATCTGCGTCTCCAATGGGGGCTTCCTGTCTAAAACGTGGCTGCCGTGCAGGCCGAGGCTCTGTAAACTCACTGCCATCTGTCCCTAAGGAAGGAGTGAGCGTGGGGCAGGGCCCTGGGGCTGCCACCGTCAGCGCGGGGCTGGTTGTGAGGCACCGCCAGGCTCCACGTTATGGGCCCTTTGCAGAAGGGGACGCGCAGGTAACATCTTGTTTCAGATATACACAGAGAGCTGACAGCTGAAGCCTTCTATGATTTGCACAGCAACGAATCTTAAAAATGGAAGCGTCGCCCCTCCAAGTTATCCAGGAAGGAAAACACAGCCACGCCAGCACACTTAAGAGGTGTGCTGGGAATTCAGCGTCACCCTTGGCAGGTAACACCAGCAGGTACAGGAAGCGGCTGCTCCGTTAGGTTTAGGTGACACCTGCCTTCAATGGGCTGGCTTGCTCCAAGTTACCTCGACAAACGCGGCGTCACTGGAGGGACACTCAGCTCCGAAAGCCAGCAGGTTTAGCCCCAAATGAGAACAGACAGACTGAGCGGACCCTCTACCTGCACACCACCCAAGGGGGGGTCCCCACGGATGGCTCCCTGCGCCCCCCATTCCTGCCCTCCTCTCCTTCCTATCCTCAAACCTCCTGACCCTCCAAGTGCAGAAGCGTCACCACCTTGGTACCTGTGGCCCAATCCAGGGCAGAGGGGTGAACAGGGAGGGGAGCCAGGCAGTGGGCTTCGTGCAAGGCCGCCTCCCCCACGGCGAATGCCTCCCGTGCAGCGGCTTTACTAATTCAAGTTGCACTGCGCATCTGGCCTAATGTGCCACCTTCTTCTAAGGAGGAGACGCTCACGCCCTCCCCGAATAAACGAAGAGAGGCTGCCGCCCAGGAAACTGCAGACTCGGGGCGTGAGTGAAGGCCCAGGGCTCCGGTCTCGCGAACCCCATCGTGTCACTGCTAAAACAGACCTAGCCGTTACGTCCAAAGTCCTGAGCAACGTGTGCAGCCTCCTCTGCCTCCCAGTCTGAGAAGCGAGGCATTGGCCTGGGTGGACTCTCAGCCCTAAGGGGAGGGACCTCTCCTTCCACACAGGGGCTGGAATCAGGCGGGTGGGCTAGGATTCCAGTAGGACAGCTTAAGAGCAGATGACAAGGGGCGCCTTCCTTGAGTAAGGGCTGTGGGACACAGGACACTCTGAGGGAGTGCGCAGACCTGGACAAGAGCCACCTGCAGCCCCCATCCGGCCGCTGGCAGACACAGGGTTAACACAACACTACAGGATTTTCCCTCTTACTACAGAAGTGCCCAGAATACCAAAAAAAAAAAAAAAAAAAGCAAAACTTTATAGAAAAAGAGCAAACATAAAACAAAACAAAAAAAATGGTGGCACTTGGCCACAATATTGAGTGCACGGGAACAGAAAAGAGGTAACACCCCATTCCAGCTCTCAGACGGAAGGGGTCTGTTGCCGTGTGTCACGAATATTTGACAGAACCTTAAGAATGAGTGGCAGGAGTGGTCTGCAATCAGGAGACCCCCCCGCTCACCAAACGCTGTGGCTCTGGGCAGGTCCTCTAAGATCACCTGAAAACAGGACAAGGACGGTTGGGATTAAATTTACAAGACACGAGGCGCCCACTAGGTACTGGGTGGCACCTAGGGAAGGCTACTGTGGCATCGGGCACGCCAGAAACACCGAGGTTAGGGCGAGCTGCGGGCCCCTCAGCCCAGTAACAGCAGCCAGCAGCACCTGCCGAGTGCGCACTACACCCCAGACGCAGTGAAGTACGAGATGCTGGCGACTCCAAGTCTGACGGGACCACTGGTTAGAGATGCAGACGCCTCGGACCCTGAATCAGCCCCTGCACGTGACAGAGGCCCAGGGCCACAGGACACTTGTAAGGTGGAGACACTCGCCTTGGGGTGCGCACGCTCGTTCCGCTGGCGCGGAGACCTGGGAGGTCGTTTCTACGCGAGCTCCACGTCTTACAGGTGTGGCCGCTGTGGCTGGCAGGGCGAGGCGGCCTGGCCGGCCCGAGGTGCCACCACGAGTAAGGGCGGAGCCAGGACTGCAATGAGCTCTGCTTCAGCCCGCGAGCTGTGCTGTCTGTCACCGTCCACAGCAACGCGTCTCAGATGGGGGTACCGCACTGCCTCCCACGCCCCTCCTCCTGCCCGATTATAAACCTGTACGGAGGAAACTGTCGACAGACTCCTTATGCTTCTCTTTCTTACACAAACTTTAAACAAAAACAAACGCACAAATTCAACACCAAGCTTTATCGATTTTAAATGCACAGCATGCTACCTTGCAAGGGGCAACTGACCCTGCTCGGCCGACCGGGGCATGGTCCCGGCACTCCCTCCGACTCGGAACGCCGACGTCAGTCGCCCTAGGCCAGGCAGTGCCCAGCCGGCGCCAGCGCCACCTCTGAGAATCACCCAGGGAGCCCTCAGTATGGAGCCGTTACCACGGCCGCCTGCCGTCAGCCCTCCGTCAGAACTCAACGCTTATCAGAGCCTAGCAATTCCGAGCTGGACCGCTGGGCGCCAAAACCACCTGCTGGCCATCCAGACGGGCGAAAGGAGCTTAGGCTTCTTAAGATTAGCACAAAAATGCAAAAGCAAAAACTGAACGCCTACAGAGACCGTGCAGGTCACCAGACAGCAGTCTGAGACCCTCTAAGCTCCGAGCTCCTTCTCGGTGACCCGGGGTTCAGGAAGCTGACTGTGTGGGTTGCCCTCTAAGGGACCCAGCTTTTCTGTCCTCACTGGGGTAGGTACTTTCTGTCTTTTAAGTGTGCGTATAGATTATTCCTGAGCTGAGCCTCTGCTCTTGAAAACAACACCCACAATCACCCCGGAGCAGCAGCCCATCTGCTGAAAGATGGGCCAAGAGGTGACGACTTCTGGGCAGAAATTGTATTACATTTTAAATAAAGCCACGATAAGAATAACGACGAAAGGTGGCACTTTAATACAACCACCGTTCCACTCCCAAGGTGACTGACTGTCACGACGGTTGTTTCAGGTGCGTCACTGGCTACCGCCCGTCAGCTTCGCTTCACTGCTGTGGTCACACGGGCCCACGTACACGTGACGTGCTTTTCCCCAGGTCCCCTCCACCCCCACGGGTCCAGCAGGCTCCCGCTGGGTGATGGCGTGTGGCACGGACGCCTGTCTGTGCTGTACACTTAAACGCTGAGTGGCTTCCAGACATCCTCCCGTGTGGCCACAGACCCTCACCC
>NW_011889295.1:363000-380516 GCF_000151845.1 Pteropus vampyrus | reverse complement strand
ATTCTTTCTTCCATCAAACACTGGCTTCCGGTCCCCAAAGATCTGTGTTTTAAAGTGCTGGACCATGTGCTCCACTATTTCCCTGGAACGAGAGAGGAGTTTGAGCAGAATGTCAGAACGTCAAACACGTTCTCCTGCGCCAGATGATGGGCAATTTTATAAGACTTGTGGCTCTTTTTAGTAAGGTGACTTCCAACTCCCTTCTGTAAGGAAGCGAACTAGAACCTTCAGTGGGTGCAGGCGCGTTCCTCTCTCCACGCAAACGCTGGAGACCATCTTCCCCGAGGATAGAGGCTCCCAGAAGTCCCCGGGGTGGAGGAAGGGGCTAGCGGGGCTGGGACCCCAGTCACAGCACAGCCCCCCGTAGGGAATGCGTGTCCATCGGTGCATGTCGTTTGTCACTGAGACCTGGGTGCTGTCTGCTCCTCAGGCATCGCGGCGGCAGACTCCCCGCGAGCCTAAAGACACTGCTCCGCCCCTGCGCTCATCCCCTCCCGGCCCCCCCTGGCCAGCCTGCCCGGCTTGGCAGGGGCACACAGAAGCGAGCGCTCTGCAGATGACCAGGGACGGCCGACTGTCCTGGAGCTGGAGGGACGGCACGGCCACTCCTCAGCGCCGAGTGTCTCTGTGCGAGAGCCCATGTGGCACGCAGCTCGGCCAGCATTTCGGGGCGAGGGACAGCGGCTGAGGCATTTCCATTCGACTCACCAAACGCCTGCCTCTCTCCACACATGGCGCCTACTAAAGCACAGACAAGAAGGGCCACGGTGCTTGCCCGGCCGGGGTCCTTATAAGGAAAACCTGGTGTCAGGGACGCAGAATCTGTCATCAGGAAACACAGCTCACGGATGTGGTAAAGAGGGAGAGACGGGTCCTGGCAGCAGGGACAGAGGGGACGGGGCGCCGGCCATCTGACGGACCGCCCAGGAGGTGAGCTCTGAGCCCAGCCCGCTGTAAGGGCTCCTCCTCAGGGCGGAGCCTCGGGCGACTTTGAGGAAGCAACCTCCGGAATTCACCCCATCCATCCCTTCCCCAGATCGGGGAGCGGGCTGAGGCAGGCTCCCCTTGTTCAAACTGGCTTTGCCCAGCAGACCTTCAACCGTGCTCGTCACAAGCGGTGAGACTCCAGGGCCCCACTGATCCTGCCCAAACGCCACAGCCTGGGAGTCCCTGGGGCAGACGCGGTCTCTCCAAACACCTTCGACGGTGCCACACGCCTCTAACACCGACGGGGAGACCACAGCCCCAGGAGGCGTAAGGCCCCAAAGACCTCCCACTCCCATCTCTGGTCTCTGTCGTTCCTAACGAGCTCACCTGCGTCGCCACACGCTACCCTGGGCCGCCTGAGACATGCCGCCCCCCAAGCTTCATGGACCTCGTCTTTACGGTCAAGACTTCACAATCAACTCAAGGTCCAAGCGGCGCTGCCGGGGATTCCCAGCCAGGCTCGAAGAACCAGTCGCCCAGCCAACTCAAACTTATCAGGAAGAGAGTTAGGAGGGCGCGCGCCCTGCTCGTTTCACGAGGCTAGCGAAACCTTTATGGTGAAACCTGACAAGGTGATCATGGACCAGTCTCACTTGCAAACACAGATGCGGAAACAAAGTAACGCACGGAATCCAGCACCGTGTTGAAAACAATACAATGTGTCAGCGCTGGGCAGACACCAGGGATGGAAGGTCTGGTTTAACACATAAAAGTAATTGACGTGGAACAAATTTCAGACCTCAAAGTAAAAGCTAAAGCTATAAAACTTCTGGAAGAAAACGAAAGAGAAAAATCTTCATGAACCCCAGGACAGACAAAGATTTCTTAGAACACAGACAGTATCAACTGTAAAATAAAACAATGATAACGTGCACTTCATCAAAATGAAAAGCTTTTACTCTTTAAAAGATATCACTATGACAAGGGCAAACCACTGACTGAGGGAAAATATTTGAAAGCCACATATATACCTGATAAAGGACTTGCATGCATAATACATACATATAAAAAAAGCTTACGACCCAATAAAACACACCTATTTTTAAAAACAGGTAAAAGATTTAAAATGATACTTCGCAAAAAAAGATACACAAATGGCTAATAAGCCCATGAAAAGATGCTCAGTATTAGTCATCAGGGAAATGCTAAGAAACCACAAAACGTCACCCCACACCTGCTAGAATGGCTGACATTAGAGACCTGCCATACCAAGGGTTGGCAAAAGGGCATGAGGACAGTTAGCTCTCACACATTGCTGCTGGGAATGGCAAATGACACAACCGCTTACGGGGAAAAACAGTTTGGCCATCTCTTATAAAGGTCAATGTATACACACCGCACCATCTAACAATACCTGATAATTACCCCAAAGAAATGAAGACACGTAACCATATCAACACTTGTATACAAATGTTTATGATAGTCCCAGACTGGAAGCAACTCAAATGTCCATTAACTGGTGAACAAATTATGGTACAACATTCCAAGGGAATACTTTTATTCTATTGATGAATTACTAGTACAGGCAACATGATGGCTGTATTTTAAAAACAGCTCAGGGAAAGACGCCAGATATAAAGCAGTACTTACTGCATGATTCCATTTATATGAAATTTTCTAATAGGCAAAAACCAATCTACGCTGACAGAAGGCACGTCAGCGGATGCCACGGGGCAGGGGACCCACAGCGAGGGTCAACTGTAAAGGGGCACGAAAGTTTTTGGACCCTCGGAATGTTCTACGCCTTGATTATCACCTCAGTGTCAATGAGCGTCACAAGGATGCAGACATTTTTTAAAATTCGTAACCATACACTTAAAATGGATGTGTTTTGCATGTAATTGTATCTCAATAACGTTGATTTGTATTTCAAAAATGAAATGTAAAAAAGTTTTTAAAATTAGGATCATCTCAAAAGAGTAGGGGGGAGAAAGCATTCATAAAATTCGACATCCATTCACGATTTATTTGAAAGTTGCCAACGAGGAACAGAAGGAACCGCTCTTAAATGAAAGAGCAGCTCCTGGGCCGCGTCTGTCGGCTGCTGGGCCGCAGGCCAGTCACCACAGCAGGGGAAGGGCGGGGAGAGGGCTGTGAAGAAGGAAAGCCTGCCATAGTAGGTGGACGGTACGACCGGGTCTGTTAAAAGCCCAGACGAACCTACAGAGGAACACTGGAAGCTTCCGGAAGACAGACTCCTTGCCTTTTTCTCTGTGTAACTCCAGGGTCCCGCAGACGGCGGATTCCCCATAAATATTTCTTGAACAAACGCACATATTACCCCGGGTAGTAAGTCTTGATTCATTCGCTCTCTCGTTCATTATATGCCCTCGGGGACAGGCGAAGCAGAGGGACACTTAAGGACGAAGAGCCCAGAATGGCAAAGTCAACCATCAAATAAACCGACTTCAGTAAGAACGCCCCGGGAAGCTCAGTGTCATGCAGAAATGGAATGAGGGAAGAGGCTGGAAAACCAGGTAGACAGGTGTGCCTGATGTCCCCATCCTCTCAGCCTCTATAAAGTTGAGATTCCCCACAAAGCTTTGGTTTCTAGCAGTAAACATGGAGTTAAGTTTCCTCCTTTCCCTATGAGAAGTCGTGGGTCGTGGTCACTGTGATATAACAGCAGAGGAATTCCTGAGTGGTCTGGCCACACGGGACGGTCACGTCTGGAAACACAGATTTAAATTATCTTGTTACATGATGCAACCTAGTATCAGTAAGTCACTTGTGATGTATTCACGTTGTCAGGATCAATGGCCATTAACCTCCCCTCTCTCCTCCCAGTTTCTGGGCGAGCCTCACCCCAATGGCACCCCCTCCCCTGAGACTGGAGAGGAGCAGCCAAACCAAAGCATCCTGCTTACACCCAGTCTGTTACGGCGAGGGATGGCTTTACCTGGAGCTAAACGGACAGGGACCCAGGGACAGGGGACAACTAGCTCCAAGCGACATACACTGATCTTTTATTTGGGAGCTGGAAACGCCATAAGATGCTGAAAACAGAACAACCAACTAACATACCACATTCGTGGACCATAACATTCAATTCTCCCAAACAAATCCATTCTTTCAGTCCCAAAAAAGAGATCCAGAGGGGTTTATTTTTATTTGATGGAACCTAATAAACCAATTCTAAACTGTACTTGGAAATAAGTCGGGCGGAGGCCAGCAGTACACCCCCGGGGCGGACGTGTAAAGGCCGCAGTGACAGACGACGTGCTGGAGCCAGGACGGGCAAGGAGACCTGGGAACAGAATCGAGAGCCCAGGAAAGACACGTGGGCGTCCGGGCATTTTAACTGGGACAGAAGTCGCAGGAGAGAGAGGACAGAGCAGACTTTTCAAACACTGGAGTTGAGGCAACTAGGCGTCTAGTATTCAGAGCAATGAAATGCAGCCCGTGCCACAGGGAACACCTGTCCACACGAACGCGTGCTGTCCGCTCACACCCGTAACAGGGTCTTCGGGACAAGAGTCGGGTCCTACCCGCCAGGAGCACCCAGCACCAGGCAGCCTAGCACACCAGGGCCTCAGTCGGTGCTGGTTCGGAGGAGGAGGCTGTCCAGTCAGCATAACCAGGACCCACCCCATGGATGAAAAAGCAATCCTGCTCTGGTGGCCAGGGGCGGACAACCCCAGCCACCCCACGGCCAAGAGAACACCTCGCCGCCAGCCGTACCCCGCCCCAGGCCTGGGCGGCCCACTTTCGTGGGGCTGAAGGTGCCATCGCCTGTATCATGTGCAAACAGGACTCAGATGCACGAATTTAATGGCAGGATGACAGCTGCTTCCAAAGGCAGAGGCCCCGCCCCTCCATCAACGGCGGCTCCCAGCAACTGACCTGCCTTCTCCCTCCTTCCTTCCCTCCTTCCCTCCCGCCTCCCTCCCTCCTCCCTTCCTCCTCTCTCCCTCCTCCCTCCCTCCTCCCTCCCTCCCTATCTCTGTTTTAACTATGGTGAAGAATAACATAAAACGTGCCATTTCGATCATTTTTTCACGTTCAGGAGCGTTCAGTACATTCACTGTACAACCACCACCACCGTCCACCTCTAGAACTTTCTTATTCCCCAACGGAAGCTCTGGACCCAGTCACCGCAGACTCCACACGCCCCTCCGTCCGGCGCAGCGACTGTTTTTGACCAGCTGCTCCTCAGCAAGGAGGAACTGCCTGGGGCCACGCTAGTGACAGGAGTCCGAGTTTAGTTGTTCCTTAGCATCAAGTGTGACCCCTGGAAACAGTCGCGTAGTTCCTCGGGGTAGGTGGCCCCCGGACGAACACCTTTACTGAACACGACGCTCAGGCTGTGCCCCTGCCCATAGCCAGAGGCGCCCGTACTCTGAGACTGCCGTCTGTGCACACGCTACGCGTCCGTATATACGCACTCGGTGTCATAAAGACAACCGCGTGACGATGACGACGGCAGAACTGTCGGCCCCTGCTCTCTGCCAGGCGCGTCACGCGAACGGCTCAGCTGATCCTCGTGATGACCTGGGACGCTGAGGCCCTCTTCTGCATTTTACACAGAAGGGCATGGAGACGCGCAGCCACACACAGCACGTGGCGGCGACAAGACGCATGGCCGCCTCGTAGGACCCACACACATTCGCTAACCAGAGAGGCCGACGTGCTCTGTAGCAGCTTGTTTGCCTGTTTTGCTATAATGACAAGAAGTTTTCTTTTGTTAATTTCCAGGTTTTGCATTAATACATTCTCACTGTACGTTTCGAATACGGACGATGCTGGAAGCCCGCGCAGACCACCTGCTCGCCTCCGTCCCCTTCTCGGGAGTGACCTGACCATTTTGAACCTATGCACGTAAATAAACGCATAGGCACGCGAAAGAAATACACGGTGTCATCATTTATCGAACACACGGCGTTGAACGCACGGATTTGGAGCCTGCTGTCTCCTCCCTGCGTGTCTTCGAGAACTTTCCCTGTCACTGTATACGAAGTGGCCGTCAAGCCCCGAAAGAGATGTTACTGTGTCGTGTACTACAATGTAATGTTAACAAACCACTGAAGTCGCCTGTATTTCCCGACTTGGTGTCCACACCGTGAAGCCCATTTCATCGTCGTCACGCTGTTGACAGCTTCACAGCAAGCACCGCGGCACGTCCGTTTACGCAGCCCTACGGGGTGACACATAAGTGGGTTTCTCTTTCCTCTTTTTTTTTTTTTTCTTCGCCTTTACAATTAGACATCCCTGTATATGATCTCTCCTTGGAATAGTAAGAAGTAGAACTGTTGGGTCAAAGGGAGGTACACACACGTACGTACACACACACACACACACACACACACACACACAGCCACCTTTGAAAAAGCCCGAGCCAATGCACTCCGTCCAGTGGTCAGCGCCCAAAGTAAGTAGCAGGCTACGAAGGACAGTTCCGCTGCCCTGCCCCCCGCCTCTCCCCCGCCCCGTGTTACCACCGACCGAGCTCCAGAGGGGCAAGGACAGAGCGGCTGACAGACGAGAGGCGCACCTTCCTTTCGCAGCCCAATCTGTACTTCTGAGCAGAGCGCTACTACCTGTGAGCCACCTGCAAGGTTCCCTAGAGTGGGTGGCCAGGCCGGCACAACAGGCTAGTCTGTGTGGCCATCTCTGCACCCGCAGTGACACTTGAGGCAGCATGAGAAGACGGACCTTGCCTTGTACCCAGTCCCTCCCACGCAGTCCATCATTCCACGGTGAATGATCGACTGCGCTGACAGAGGCTGAGGGTCATGGGGCTGGGGTTCGCAGTGACTCATCACAAAGCGCTCGGATCCTGTGCAAAGCCTCCAGGCTGAATTTATTAAACGTCTACCACGGGTACTGCATGAGGTTTTGGGAACTCAGAATGAAGACACTGTCGTCACTTCCACGGAGGATGCGGGTGGAAGGAGAGGCAAGTAGAGAGATGGGGGTTGAGAATGGCCTTGGCAGAGCGACTCCCAAGGACCAGTCCCCAGAGCTTCCGTCTGCCAGCACGGCCCCTGAGCACTGGTGACGGCTGGCCGGACTCTCCCTCCCCCCAGGGACAGGCCCTGTGTCTATCTTGTCCACCAGTGGTCAGTCAGCGGCACAGCACCTGTCACACGAGTGGAGGTTTCATAAGCCTGGCTGGTTGCCGGCGTGGGTGGAAGGCGGGACTATGGCAAGGCACTGGCACACAGGTTTTGCCAGGACAAAAACTTTACTTCTAACATTTTCTATACTATTTTGATTGATTATAATTGTGCAGTTGGACCTTAGCCAAAGCTCACCAGAATTAATAGTAAAATAGAGAAACCTGAAGGTTCACAAGTTAACCAGGCAGCAACCCTCAGGCTGGCGCCCCCACCCTAGGGAGCAGCAGAGCGTGGGGGCATGTGGGCTGGCCTTGGCCGCAAACGTGCCTCTCGGGCCCCCCTTGGCTGCTCACTGTTTGACTTGAGGCAATTTTTAAACACTGGGTAACTTTAAAACCTTCCTGTGAAGCTACAGCAGGGATGCAGAAGTACAGTCGAGTACAGATATCCGATTTTAATCGCCATCAGCCTTTCTCTGCTGCCAGATGACAAAGCCTTAGTCATCCCTACTTTCATAAAAGCAAGCTCCTGGTACGCTGTGGCTGACGGCATAAGAGCCCAACTGCCACCACTCAGACGGGAAGCCCGGAAATCGTGCATGCTTCACCCCAGCTCAGAGAGTGTATCCTAACCGCAGATGCGCACAGGTTTTTGTCCCATGGGAAGTCAAAAACACCCAACGAGCCCTTCAAGGAGGCTCAGAGCACATAAGACATATTCGAAGATCTCAGAAGACCTTCCGAGAACAAAGCTGTTTAAACCACTTGTGCCCCCAATTTTTTGTTCGGAAACATGTTTTTCAGTAAGCACATATGGAAAGGATCTCACGTAACTGTCAGGTGCCATCTCTTTGGAGACATGTCTTTTGGGGACACTTAGAATAGGTGGGTCAAGGGGTTTACGCTATTTTTAATATGTACAATAAACCGCCTTCTAAAAAGTCTGGACTAATGTATACTGGTCACACTGAGTGGATCCAACTGTTCGGTGTCATAAATAAGGGAGCCGAATGCCCATTCTTTCTCTCACAAAGGCTGTGACCAGGGAAAAAGTATTGCAGCACAGAGTCCTTCATAAGACGGCAGGACCACCGGGGCCATCCCCGTGCTTCCCAAACTACTCTGGAGAATTTGTTTCTGAGCACGTCGAAGTGGCTGGTGCCGGACTTACTCTCCGGCCTCGATGTGACCACCGAGGGAAGTGAACCCTGAGGAAGCCGCATGTTTGCTCTGCCTGGGAGCCGCTTCCACACCACAAAACGGGGGAAGGGGTAGTAGAGCATGGCAGTTTTGTCACGCTCAGGAGAATGGGGGGCCAAGTTTGGGGCTGCAGAAGAGGCAGGAATTTGTGCGGCAGGGTACCGAGAAGACAGCAAAAGCCAGACTCCCTCTCTGCAACACAATGATGTTCAACAACAATAAAATTCACTGTACATGTGAATAAGCAGGAAAAAGTGACAGGTAATCTAAGGTAAAGCCTGTCAATGAAACACACCCTGAAATGACCCATGTGTTGTCATTAGCAGACGAGGGCTACTGTAATAAATATGCACTATAAATATATTCAAGACCATCAAGAAAAAGATGGAAACAATGAGTGAACAGATGAGAAATATCAGCAAAAAACTTAACCATCAAAAGGAACCAAATGCAAATTTTCTATAATGAAAAGTACAACGCCTACATGAAAAACACTTTTACTGGATGGTTACCACAAACAATCAGATACTATAAAAAAGGGGTGGATAAAGGGATCTTAAAGACAAATCAATAAAGATTATCCAAACTGAAAAAAGGAGGGAAAGATTTTTTTAGAAAACCACCACTTAACGGCCTGATGACAAAATTAAACGGTCTAGCGTATACATAATTGCAGTCCCAGAAGAAGAAGTGCAAATGGGGCAGAAAAAAACATTGGAAGAAATGCTAGCCAGTATTTCATCCAAATTTCATGGAAGATATCAACATTCAAATTCAGAAACTCAATGACCTCCAAGAAGGAAAAACACAAAGAAAACCACACCTGCGCACATCACAGTCAAACTGTTGAAAAGCAAAATTAAAACAGAAGATGTTCAGAGGAAAAAAGACAAATTACATACAAAGGAAGCACAATGAGAAAATAAGCTGACATTTCCTCATAATCCATGAGGATTAACAGATGATGTAATGTCATCTTCTTGGTGCTGGGGCGGCGGGGGGGTGGGGAGGGGCTGTCTACTTAGAATTCTATATCCACCAAGAATAAGAAGGAAATACACACATTTACATAATTAAAGAAGGTACTGGAAGAGTTCATCACTGGCAGGACTGCACAAGAAAGGCTGAGGGGGACAATGCCAGGCGAAAACACTGATCAAAGGGAAGAAATAATGAGAACGAGGTAGGTTAATATGTGAGTAAACCATTTTCTTTTAATTTCTTACACACGCACGCTCGCTCGCTCTCACACACACGAGTCCAAAGTATAAGCAAGGAAAAGGTATCTGCCAAACAGTAAGCGTAAGAACGCTCATGAGCCTGTGTTAACAATCGGAGGGAGACGACTTTTAGATGAGACGAATTACCAAATATAGGGAGGGACTTTTCCTAGTGAGAACAGTGTCAATTTATCACGGAAGACACAATTATACATTCCTAATACCAAATGACAGAGCTTTGAAATACACGAAACAAAATCAGATCGTACTAAAAGGAGAAACAGACAAATCCATATCACACTTGGACAAAAAAATTAGAGAGTATATAAAAGACTGAAATAATGACATCAACTCCTTCCAGCATCGACGGCTTCCCCCATCCAAAGGCTCCAGAACGCACATGCTTTTCAAGTGTGTGAGGGATGTTTAATAAGATAAATCATATGCTCAGCCATAAAATAAGTCCCGATAAGTTTCGAAAGGTTGAAACCCTATAGAGTATGTTCTCTAAGCATAAAGAAATTAAATTAGCGATCGATGAAAATAGAGTATCTTTCAAAAAAATCTCCAGAGTTAAGAACTGAATAATATACTCTTTAAAAACCACGGATTAAAGGAGAACTCACAAAGAAAATGAGAAAATATTTTAAACTAAATGAAAACTAAAATGTATCAAAATTGGTGGGCTATAGCTAAAATCAGGCTTACAGGGAATATTTACGGCATTAAAAAATGGATTGGAAAAGAAGAAAGGTTTGAAATGATGATCTAAACTCAAAGTGAGTATAAGGAAGAAAATAATATAAAGATCAAGAGAAGAAAAACGGGCAAAAATCAATAAGCAAAAGAGAAAAATCAACAAAATGAAAAATTGTTTCTGCGAAAAGATGAATATAATTGACAATCCCCTAGCAAAACTGATTGAGGGAAAAAAAGAAAACACAGATTTAAAATACCGGGAAACAGGGTCTTTCACCGCAGGTGCTAAGGACACTGAACGAATACTACGAACAACTTTATGCCCAATAAATTCAACCGATTAGGTGAAATGGTCAGACTCCCTAAAAGACACAAACTACCAAAAGTGATACAAAAAGAAATGGAAAAATCTGAATAGCCTAATATCTGATGAAGACGTTATATTGTAGGAAGCACTTTCTACTTAGAAAACGCCAGGCCCAAATGGTTTCAGTGACAAATCGAGACATTTAAGGAAGACAGCATAGCAATGTCACCCCTCCCTGTTTGGTGCACAGAGGAGGGGACATGTTCCAGCTTCCTTTACAATGACTCCCTGTCCCTGATACAAAACCGAACAAGAGACTGCGGAGCAAAGTCCCTTAGGAGCATGGACCCAAAAAGCCACAACGAAAGACGAAGATTAAACCCAGCGATGTGTAAAATATAGTATAGTATACCATGGCTCGCAATATGTATAACGTAATACATCACGACTCTCAGAAACTTGAGCCAATTTGACCCCCTCCCCAAATGAAACAACGTAATTCACCACATTGATAGGAGGGAGGAAAAGAAGAAAAAACGCACGATCACCTCCACGTCTGCAGAAAACGCATGTGGCAGATTCAACGCCCTAGGACGAGGCTAATTCTCAGTAAGCATTCTCATGCTGACTCGTAAACACTTACTTAGGAAGAGAACTCCCTGTGCCCAAGAAGGGGTCCCTATGAAAATCCCACAACAAATACGGTATTTTACAGACGAAAGAATAAATGCTTGCCTCCAAGGTCAGGAACAGGTAAGGATGTCTGCTTTTACTGGGTATACTCAACATCGCCGACAATGGATTTCTTAGCCAACGCAACAAAGTAAGTCAAAGAAATGAAATGCATTAAAAACTGGAACGAAAAAAGTAAAACCATCTTTACTCAAAAATAATTTTTAAAAATTTATCATCTGTATCGAGATATCATTCACATGCTAAAAATCCTCACCCATTTATAGTGTACAATCTGATGGTTTTTAGTACATTCAGAGTTTTGCAGCCATCCTCACCATCTAAGTTTAGAGCATCTTTATCACCCCAAAAAGTAACCCCGTACTTATGGGCAATTCCTCCCCACCCTTTCTGGAAAATGAAATTTTAAAACACGATTTACAATAACAACATAAATTAGTTAAGAATAAATAAAATGAAAGACTTCTACATAGAAAATCATGAATAACTCCTGAGAGAAATTAAAGGAGACTTAAATAGAAAATGTACCATGTATATGGATTAGAAGATTCAATAGTGTCAACTTTCTCCAAATTTATCTATAGATTCAAAGAAATCACAATAAAAAATTCTCATGGAGCTTTTTTTTTTTTTTTTTTAACGCCTACAGCACCTGATCGTCTCAGGTGGTCTCCCATCCAAGTACTAACCAGGCCTGACCCGGCTTAGCTTCAGAGATCAGACAGTATCGGGTGTGTTCAGGGTAGCATGGCCGTAGACTCAAGGAGCTTTGTGGCAGTTAATGAAAATTAATTGACTTTTACCCACCAAAGGTGCCAAGGTCAGTCAACGGGGAAAGAAAAGTTTTCTCAACAGATACACAAAAATTAATTCAAGATGGACTGCAGACCTAAATCTACAAGCCCAAACTACGACTCTTATTAAAAAAAATATATATATATATCAAATAGTGTCTTTGTAATCTTCAGGTAGGCAAATGTTTCTTAGACCACACCATGTAATAACCATTTTCAAAATTTCATAGCAGGACTTCAACAAAATTATAAAATTTTGACATTAAGGACACCGTTAAGAAAGCGAAATGGCTACACTCAGACTGTATGAAAATATTCCCAATATAGACTGGCACCTGGACTGTATCAAAACCTCCTATAAATCAGTAACAAAAAGACACATACCCTCCAAAACTGGGAAAAGGCTTCTACAGACACTTTTCCAGAAATAAAATATTATGACATTATATGCGAATATAATGATGGATATAAGTACATGAAAGGTGTCCGACTCAGCAGGACATGAACATTGAAACCACAGCGAGAAACCGTTACACGCCCACCAAAATAGCAAAAAACAAAAAGACTGACCACGCCAAGTGCTGGCAAGGAGGCAGAGCCACGGGAAGTCTCCCGTGCCGCTGACGGCAGCGCACGGCCACGCTGGAAGACCAGCTGGCCGTTTCTCACACAGCCGAACCCACTCCTGCCCTTTGGTCCAGCAATTTCTCTCCTAGTTATTTATTTAAGAGAAGTGAACATGTTACGTCCACAAAAAAAGACTTTAAGAATGTTCACGGCGGCTTCATTCATCATAGCAAAGCCCTGACAGCCCTAAGCATCTCACAAGAGAATGAATAAATAAATCATGAAATACCCATATTATAAAATATTCCTCGGCAATAAAAACAAGCAGCTATTAACACACATTACGATCCAGGTCAATATCAAAATCACCGTGCCAAGTCACAGCAGCAGGATGAAGGGAGAGGGTTTCGTAGGCTGCACAAATCGGTTTACGTGGGCAGGGGATGAATCCGCGGCAACACGGCCCAGAGCGCTGACCTTAGGGGGCTGGGGTCAACTGCACGAGGGCATGAGGCAACATTCCGGGGGGATGGGCACATATGTGCATTTTGTCACAACGCGCTGAATCGCACTTACGTGTATTTCATTGCGTCTTGATAAAAAAAAAAAGTTTTTCAAAAAATAATAAACACAACAAAAACTTGCTCAAAAAAAAAAAAAATCAGAAGGATCCGCTGAGAATCAGAGGTGGACTAGTTTAAAATCTTGCGTCCGTATGCAAAGATCACGCACAGAAATCAGGACCAATAAAGGAGGAAGCAATACCTGTTAACTCTCCTTGGGCATTTCTCTGGCTTGATGTCCAATTCATAGTGATAGATGTCGATTTTTGGAATGTCCATTTCAAAGAAGTTGGCCTGTAACTTGATTGTTCTCCCGGAGGTCCCGAAGTCGGGTCTAGGCGGAGGCTTGAAGGCATATCCTTGGATGGGGGGTGGTGGCGGTGCAGGAGGCGCGAGCACTGGAACAGAAAGGTCACTGTCACACAGGGAAATCACTGGCTTTTCTGAGGCAGGGCAGAGCCTGGGCCCAGGACTGAAGCACTGCGGGGTGGGGGGTGGGACCCTCCAGCGCCCACGCAGTCCCTCCCGCCTCCCTGGACCCCCCGCCCTCAGAGACCCTCCAGGGCTTCCAGTCCCTCTTCTCCCCTGTTCACATGGTCCCGAAGAAAACCTGGAACTCACGCCCTCCCCCCACCAGGCAGACCTGGTCGCAGAGACCCTCCAACCGCCGCGCTCACGGAGGCCCGCCCTCACCACCTGCTCCGCAGCATGTGCTCCTGGGTCTTGGTGGCATGTGACATCATGCCAAGTCCTCCCTTTTCAAACCGCCCCCTCCCTGGTCCTCTTCCTGCTCCGCCCAAATCCTCCCAAAGTTGCCCTCTCCCTTCTCTCCGAGGGCGCCCCGCATCCACTCCTGCGCCCCTGGTCGGCCTCCACCACGAGGCCCCGCCCACCCGGTCCCGAGACGCCAGTCTTGCCTGCTTGTCTCTCAGACACTATTTCCTACCCACCCCTCTCTGCCTCCGCGTGGGTCCCCACTTCATCCTGCGCAGGTCATTACAGAAGCCTCCCGGGGGGTGGCCTCGGCTTCCAGGCACCCCCTCATCCATTCTCCGCACTACGGGCTGGGGTGTCTGAGCTCACCTGTCCCAACACCTCATGGCCCCCAGCATCCGGCTCTGATGTTTAGGCACACGCAAGTGTCCGCAACCGACCAGCCTCGTCTCCGTGGCTCCGAGGCCGCCCTGCCCAGGACGCAGCCTTCGCACTCAGACCCCCGCCCCTGTCTGCTCTGCCCAAGGGTCCTGGCGGCTTCGCTGGCTCCTTCCTACTCACGCCTCCGGCTCACTTTATACACGCTCCACGCAGACGTGCTCCCCTGTGCCGTCGTCACGACTGGCTATCTGTCTCCCCAGTGGGACACTGGGCAGCTGGAGGATCGAGATCGCTGTCTGCCCAGGGTCTGGGAGCACGGATGATGCAGAGTAAGAGCCCAGAAACATCTGAGCAGGCCCCTCCGTTTAGATTTGAGGAAAGTAAAGTTCAGACGGGTAAGGGTAGGGACCGCCCGAGTCACTCAGAGAGCATCCTCTACAATGAGTCACCCAAGTCACAGAGAAAGATGTCTGGACATCAGGAATCAACGAAGCCAAGCCCTCCTGACACCAGTGTTCACGCACCTGCCCCACTGCCCTGTCCAGCCACCCTCTGGCCCTGCATGCGAGCCTGTCAGCCCCGCCAGCCCAAGGTGAGCATGCGCCCCACCCACCCCACCCCAGCACCCCGCCCAACACATGAACCCACACCCCACCCCAGTGCCCCACCCACCCCGCCCCAGCACCTCGCCCAACAAGTGAACTCACACCTCACCCGCCCCGTCCCAGGACCCCCACCCTGCATGTGAGCCTGCGTCCCACCCCCCCAACCTGCACGTGAAGCCCTCTCTCTTCCAGAGGATTCTGACATTTGTCCTGCAGTCCACATGGGCATTCAAACTCCCACAATCTCTCTGATGCCTGAAAACCACGACTCGACACCCCTTTCTCTGCAACAGACCCATTGTCACACTGCCACAAAGGCGGCGCCTCAACACGAAGCCAGTTCTTCACGGAGAGCGCGTTCTACCAACGACGTGGTCGCCGTCCTTGCCACGGACATTTCTGTGCTCTTTGCACACGGGAGATTGGGAAGATGGGGCCGTGTGAATTATCAGCAAAGGGGACACAAGGACAAGGCCACGTGTAATTAAAGGGACCCAAATCATCGACATGATGTCCCTCCCTCATCACCATCCAAATTATTAATTTAATCAAGGATGCCTTTTTCCCTCCCATAAACAGAAAAAAAATTCATGCCAATTAAAATTTTCAGTAACTCTGTTAGTACAATGAAAACTGGGACTTTAGTTGGGGGGGGGACAAATATTTTTCCAATAACAGAATACTTCAATCTTCATTCACATGTGTTTCAAAAAAAATTTCTCATTAATAAGAAAAAATTCCAAGGACTTCAATCCTGACATTCACCGGAAACAGAAGTCCACTAAAAATAACGCTAGCTGTTCTCGCTGTATTCCTGACCTGGAAAAACTGAGTCCTTGAATTCTTTTTTGTCTTCTCTCAATGAGAAAACGAACGTGCTTTAAAAGTTACTAACTTCACTGAGTTAGACATCTGGACGCCTTCGGGCCTCTCTCCACTAAGCCACAAGGACTTCGCAGATGACAAACGTACTGACTTCCACGACACTCCGTCCCCTCGGAGGCACACTGGTGTGCCCCTTACATGCTCGGTAGGGTGCCGGGGACCAAGGACACGAGAATAAACGGTGTTCTCAAGCAGCCAAGTCACGTCTCCGGAGAGTGTCTGAGGGCAAGTCGTCACATGGCGCGTTGGGTGCATTTACTTCTCTAAACGCAACGGGTCCCCTGTGACCCCTCACACTCCTGGTCCTGACCACGCCGAGAAGTGGACACCGCTGCCCGGCTGGGCCCGGCTTGCTCCCCGCGGACTGAGCAGCCTCTCCGTGCTTAGCACCGAGGGCCCACTGACTCCTGGTCCCTGTTCTCAGGGGGACACCTCCTACCCAGCAGGAGGGCGGCATCTCGTGAATGCAGAAACACGATTCGACCACAAGGAGTTGCATCTGTGTCCCAGGAAATGTCCGTGGCAGAGCCACAGAAATCTGGCCCCCGTGGCCAGATTCAGGGACGGACTCCACACCGACAGGATCCCCATTACAAAGGGCTTCCACACGCTTCTAAATCCACAGCCACAGAGCAAAGCTGTCGCTTTGGAAAAGTGAAGCCGTCCACGGCTCAGACAGAGTGACGTCGAGTGGAGAGGCCCAGCTTCTTCCCGCCCTGTCACCTGCCATCTGTCCCTAGGCCGATGCTGATGGTTTCACCTTACTTAAATCTGACCGGCTGGCACGGGTTGGGCCGCGGGCCCCATTTCTCAGGTTGAGCCTGTTCTTCCTATGACCCCAGCACCAATTACTTCTAGGGGAGCTGCCATGAGAAACAAGGAAAGCCGTCCACCAGTGTCCCTAACCTGTACTGACGAAAGCAACGTGAAAACTGCGGTGGCAACGTATTCATAAACTACGCAATTTCACGAGGTATCTCTTCCTCGCTTCCAGCTTTTAATAATGAAAACACTGACTTGTGAGGAAGCACGTGGATACGAAGTCACGAGTTAAAGCTGGACCTGTCTTCCCAAGCAGAGGGGACGGGGAGAGGACCCACGAGCTTCAGGCCATGGGAAAGGACACTCCTGCTGAAGGACACGCAGGCTGCTGAGGCTTTGTCCTCTGGGAGATCCTGGGTCTGCTGCATAATTCACGGGGAGCCCCGAGTGTGAAGTGCCAGAACGAGGAGGAGGAGCCGCGAACACACTGGAGAGCACCGAGCACAGCACGGGCGCCCAGAATCCCCCGCGTGTATGGCACAGGCGCGGCCGGCGGGGAACCACTCCAAGCCCAGCCTCGCCCGAAGCCCAGCTCTCCACCTGTTAACTCGCTTCCCGTCACTGGTCCTGCAGGAGGAGCTGAGCGGCTGTGACAGCAAATACGCAGTGGACAGACGTCAGAGGGGAGAGAGGACGGGAGGCCTGAAGCCCGGAGGAGCCCACTGGCAGGGTGCCCGGCGGGCGCTGGTCCCCTGGCCGACCGCCCTGCCCACGGACTCCCTGTGGCGCCCTCCACCTCTGCTGACCAAACAAAAGCCTGAGTGGCAATAGCTGCAGAGGTGGTGGCTGGTGGGACGACTTGACCGAGATGCCCCCAGGCCGGCGCGAGATGAACCAGCGGCCACGGCTCGGGCTGCGGGCTCAGCAGGGACCTCGCCCCAGATGCCCACCTTGCACCAGGGGCTGCACCCAGCCAGGCTCCCCGCCCCCAGGGTCCTCCCACGCCTTCCCCATCCATCAAGGGGAAGTGCAGGTTCTTCCTTCTGGCAAGGACGCCCGACGCCCTGGCCTGTGTCCCCTC
>NW_011889295.1:360534-362950 GCF_000151845.1 Pteropus vampyrus | reverse complement strand
AAGTCGTCACATGGCGCGTTGGGTGCATTTACTTCTCTAAACGCAACGGGTCCCATGTGACCCCTCACACTCCTGGTCCTGACCACGCCGAGAGTGGACACCGCTGCCCGGCTGGGCCCGGCTTGCTCCCCGCGGACTGAGCAGCCTCTCCGTGCTTAGCACCGAGGGCCCACTGACTCCTGGTCCCTGTTCTCAGGGGGACACCTGCCCAGCAGGAGGGCGGCATCTCGTGAATGCAGAAACACGATTCAACCACAAGAAGTTGCATCTGTGTCCCAGGAAATGTCCGTGGCAGAGCCACAGAAATCTGGCCCCCGTGGCCAGATTCAGGGACGGACTCCACACTGACAGGATCCCCATTACAAAGGGCTTCCACGCGCTTCTAAATCCACAGCCACAGAGCAAAGCTGTCGCTTTTGAAAAGTGAAGCCGTCCACGGCTCAGACAGAGTGACGTCGAGTGGAGAGGCCCAGCTTCTTCCCGCCCTGTCACCTGCCATCTGTCCCCAGGCAGGTGCTGATGGTTTCACCTTACTTAAATCCGACCGGCTGGCACGGGTTGGGCCGCGGGCCCCATTTCTCAGGTTGAGCCTGTTCTTCCTATGACCCCGGCACCAATTACTTCTAGGGGAGCTGCCATGAGAAACAAGGAAAGCCGTCCACCAGTGTCCCTAACCTGTACTGACGAAAGCAACGTGAAAACTGCGGTGGCAACGTATTCACAAACTACGCAATTTCACAAGGTATCTCTTCCTCGCTTCCAGCTTTTAATAATGAAGACACTGACTTGTGAGGAAGCACGTGGATACGAAGTCACGAGTTAAAGCTGGACCTGTCTTCCCAAGCAGAGGGGACGGGGAGAGGACCCACGAGCTTCAGGCCATGGGAAAGAACACTCCTGCTGAAGGAGACGCAGGCTGCTGAGGCTTTGTCCTCTGGGAGATCCTGGGTCTGCTGCATAATTCACGGGGAGCCCCGAGTGTGAAGTGCCAGAACGAGGAGGAGGAGCCGCGAACACACTGGAGAGCACCGAGCACAGCACGGGTGCCCAGAATCCCCCGCGTGTATGGCACAGGCGCGGCCGGCGGGGAACCACTCCGAGCCCAGCCTCGCCCGAAGCCCAGCTCTCCACCTGTTAACTCGCTTCCCGTCACTGGTCCTGCAGGAGGAGCTGAGCGGCTGTGACAGCAGATACGCAGTGGACAGACGTCAGAGGGGAGAGAGGACGGGAGGCCTGAAGCCTGGCGGAGCCCACTGGCAGGGTGCCCGGCGGGCGCTGGTCCCCTGGCCGACCGCCCTGCCCACGGGCTCCCTGTGGCGCCCTCCACCTCTGCTGACCAAACGAAAGCCTGAGTGGCAATAGCTGCAGAGGTGGTGGCTTGTGGGACGACTTGACCGAGATGCCCCCAGGCCGGCGCGAGATGAACCAGCGGCCACGGCTCTCGGGCTGCGGGCTCAGCAGGGACCTCGCCCCAGATGCCCACCCTGCACCAGGGGCTGCACCCAGCCAGGCTCCCCGCCCCCAGGGTCCTCCCACGCCTTCCCCATCCATCAAGGGGAAGTGCAGGTTCTTCCTTCTGGCAAGGACGCCCGACACCCTGGCCTGTGTCCCCTCCCCGGCCAGGCCAGCGGGCACGGCCACTTTTCCCCCTGTGGCAACGAAGTCCTCGGTTTTGTTCTGAATGGGTTTCTCGCTGCTTCTGTAAATGCCAGTCCTGCCTCCACAGTGGGAGCGAAACCCTTAGGAATGGCAGGACGAGCCCTTTCTCACCCAGGCCCCCTGGACGGTGATGGCTGAAAGGGACCTGAGCCGTGCTGGGGGGAGGTGACTCGTCCACGGCAGCGGCCAGCCCGGCCCCTCAGCACTAGTGATGGGTCTGGCTTCCCGACTAGAGTGAGTTCTGAGGACCGGGCTCCCGGGCCGGAGAGGCTAGCACGGTGTCCGCCAATCCCTCCACTCGTGTGCTTAGAAATTCCATTTTTAGAACCACGTCTCAATCAGTGAAAGGGAAACACGGTGAATGAGTAATCAGCTTCCTGTGTGAGTCACAGGCCATAGCAACCAGGAAGTCACGGTGTTCTCAGCGGACGCCCTGGGAGGCGAGCTTGTTATTACTGGTCCTCACGTGGCTGGGCTGTCACCGGCTTTTTACAGGAGGGTCACGGAGCAGGGCTGTGTGACACCTGCCCCCACGCGCCATCTCTTGGCCGCGCCCTCACAGAGGGACACTGTCGTCCCGGCACCCCTGAGTAAGGGAAGGAGACGAGGGCAGAGCTGGCACACAGGACAAGGAACCGAGGTGACTAGAAAAGTGAGGGTGTGCCGGAGGGTCTCAGACGGGTGGGGCTGCAGCCGCTCAGCGCCCGCCCGCACACTCCTGCAGGGCGGCCCACTGCCAGCGGCAACCCTGCTGACA
>NW_011889295.1:351559-360484 GCF_000151845.1 Pteropus vampyrus | reverse complement strand
GAGAGGCTAGCACGGTGTCCGCCAATCCCTCCACTCGTGTGCTTAGAAATTCCATTTTTAGAACCACGTCTCAATCAGTGAAAGGGAAACACGGTGAATGAGTAATCAGCTTCCTGTGTGAGTCACAGGCCATAGCAACCAGGAAGTCACGGTGTTCTCAGCGGACGCCCTGGGAGGCGAGCTTGTTATTACTGGTCCTCACGTGGCTGGGCTGTCACCGGCTTTTTACAGGAGGGTCACGGAGCAGGGCTGTGTGACACCTGCCCCCACGCGCCATCTCTTGGCCGCGCCCTCACAGAGGGACACTGTCGTCCCGGCACCCCTGAGTAAGGGAAGGAGACAAGGGCAGAGCTGGCACACAGGACAAGGAACCGAGGTGACTAGAAAAGTGAGGGTGTGCCGGAGGGTCTCAGACGGGTGGGGCTGCAGCCGCTCAGCGCCCGCCCGCACACTCCTGCAGGGCGGCCCACTGCCAGCGGCAACCCTGCTGACAGTGCTCCCCAGGGAGTTCTGATTACGTCCAACTTATTTCAGGGTGGCGGGGCAAAACAGACTCGGCTGCTTCGTGGAGACAGGAAGGGAGGGAGGGCAGGGCAGGCTGTGGCTGCCAGGTGCTGGGGACTCCCCCAGCCGGGCCACCTAGGGACTTCTGAAAGGTGGCCCAGGGGCACCAAGAGCCTATGAGGGCCACAGCCCATCGGGGAAGCTGGCACCTGACAGGCGGGTCCGGCTTTAAGCGCAGCCCAGTCTCAGACTCCCCAGGAGTGACGCTCTGACCCCGTAGTGAAGTCCGTGGCTCAGGACACAGACACACGGCTTGAAACCACACACCAGCTGTCTTGTCCCCGCCCGGAACCGGGAGGCCCAGCCCACAGCAGGGGCAGCGCTCGGAGGGCTGGGAAGGCAGCCTGGCCCCTTCCAGACACCTCTCGTGCACACCATCTCGTCACCGTCACCGACGTCCCATCACCGACGTCCCGGAGAGCACGGGGGAGGGGCTCGCTGGACACCTGCAGGCCGCCTCAGCGGCACCCGCGGGTCACCAAGGCGCCTGCTTCTGCCTGTGGCGGCGGGCAGACTGGCGGCCGCGCTCACTCGCGGTATGTAGAGCCCTCTGATCGCCGAAGCACACGCTTACTGCAAAGCTCACACCTGCCACATGGAACACGGAGAAAGCGACATCGCCTCTCACGCCACCTCTCGGGGATTGCCCATTAAAATGCCAGGCTCTCCCCGCGTGCACCGTGACGCGCACGTGTGCCGTGGGGTCGCACGGGTTCACACTCGCTTCCTGCCGCAGCGTACGCTGTGCACATGCGTCTCAAAACGCATCGTCGATGACTGTGCGACTTGCTGAGTCACCTGCCGATGCCATTTCGGCGGCTTCCTAATTTTCTCTTTAGAAAATAAACGCTGTGCTGAGTACGAGCACCTGTGCCCGCGTCCTGGGAGGGACAGCGTGGGTCAGCCCGAGGCTCTCGGAGCATGGGGGCCAGTGTCCGTGGCCAGCCAGGGCCCCTACGCCCGCCCCGGCCCCACCACCAGCCTCCCATTGGCCCCCGGGGCCGACCCACCGCCCCCCGTGCTGTGCACCTTCTCACCGCCACCCGCCTGGCCCACCCTTCCACCCACACACTGAACACGGCGCTCAAGACACCACGTCTGCCCGTCTGCCCCAGCCGCGTCGTCCTCCAGCCTCTCAGCCTCCAGACCAGCTGGCCGACTGGCTGACCTGCGAGGTCTGACCCCAGTCCGGCCAGCGCTGGTCCAGGCCCTGTACCGACCCTGCCCCTGAAGAGCTCAGGGTCCGGGAGGCAGCTGGGTGCCGGCACGAGCAGGCACGGGACAAGGGTCCTGAGTCCCGACCCCCGGCCTCAAAATCTGTGGGACAGAAGCTTACAGTGCCTCCCAGATGCTGGCAAGCCCCGCCCACCACAGAGCCAAGGAGAAGGACACGACGTGCCCTGCCCTCCTCCTCTGCCTCCCTGCTGCCCTGCCCGGCGCGTCAGCAGCCTCCTAGCCACCGCGGGCTCTCATTTCAAGGCTGGGCTTGGGGACTGGCCTCTCTTGATGCCCCCATACAGCAAACCAGCCTTGGCGTGTGCTGGGTCCCATAGACCGCAATGCTGGGTTTTGGTCACCTGCCCAGTGTCCAGGTGACCACAAGGGGTGTGCCTTCCAGGGCGGGGAGGGGACTACCTGTCCGCATCTGTCGCTCCCATCCTGGCCATCCCAGCCGCCCACTGCAAGGACCCGGGAGACGCTGCGTGGGGAGACCAAGCCCCGCGGTGATCAGATGCTGCTCCCCGCTTCTCGGCCTGCCTCCCACGCCCCACCCCTTCTGTGCTGGTTTCACCAGGGTCATGTGACCGTCCCTTCTGACGTGCTAATGGCCCTTGGGAAACAAGTGACCCCACGGCCCGTCTCTGCCTCAGGGGGCACGACACGCAAATTTGGCAGGTGAGTCTGGAGTTCACGGTGTTGCTGCCAAGACAGAGCCATAGCCCATGCTCCGTCCCATCCTCCACCGCGGCCCTCACCTGGGCAGCTGGTCTGGCTTCCTGAGGCACAAATCCGGTCACCGGGTGTCCCAGGACGAGTCCTGACCAGGCAATGGCCCTAGTGTCAAAGTGCCCCGCCCACCACCCTGAGGGTGGCGGTGGTGGTGGCGGTCCCCTACGTACCTGTGAGGCAGGAGGTCTTAACCTGGGACCCATGCAGAGCTCAGGGGGCTGTGACCTTGGACTAACCTCTAAGGGAAACGCAGCAGTGTTCGCAAACCCTGTGACCCGTAGAAAACAGGCGACTCTCACGGCACAGGACAGCGGTACGGACACCGCGAAGTACACTGTAAACGCACCGCTATTTCAAAAGCGCATTTATTAGACCTCTGCCGTCCCTTGTCCTTAAATGTGACGAGGACGCCTTCTCAGTGCTTGTCACCCGTTCGTTTGGTGTTTCTGTGACCGTGTCTCGACAGGGACCAGGCTTGTCATCCTATGCATTTTGTTCTGTGCCTTAAAAACACTCTGGAAAGGTTCCGACCATAAGCTTTGCTAGACAGACAGAGGGGTTCGTGACCCCACAACGCCTGCTCTCCATGGACCCAGTGGCCTGGTCTCTGAGCAGAGGAGATGAGGCCTCAGCCGCTGATAACGTCACACGGCCTCCCTGGTTCCTGTGGCCGCCGGGAGGTGGGCGGGCCAGGAGGGACAGCCCCGCAGACAGCACCACGCCTGGCAGTTCCGATGCTGGGGCTTCTGTCTCCATGGCCGCCCTGCGAACGCCCGGCCCTAATGTGATGTGAGCTCACGATGTACCGGCTGCCATGACAACCGGCTCTCCAGACTCGCCTACCACGCAGGCTCGGAGTCAGGACTCGGAAGCCAGACATCTTGATAAGGCCTGTGACGGCATCGCCTGCTGCTTCAACCGTCCCAGCCCCACGGGAAGAGAGCGGCGGTCACGGGCACGCCCGCCGCCGCCCAGCGTGGGCAGCGAGCAGACGAGCACGGCTGTCCAGGGACGCTTCCCCGCTGCTGGTCCCTCAACACTTAGCACATGGAAATGAATTTTAAAAAGCTGCGTGACACGTGAGGCCAGGCACACGGACCTGGAACCTAATGGGCAGACAACAGCCCCCACCGGCCGGCCTCTTACTGCAACTGCCATCATGTGTCCCTGTGCGACCAGCCGGGCGCCAGCCCGTGCCATCAGGCAAGACGACAGCCTTGACCACAGGTGACACGTACCATGCACTAAATCACAGAACCGGGAGCCGGAAGTCACCTTGGAAACCGGGGGTGTGTGGGGGGGAGTGACTCGCCCTTCCCCCTCCAACCTGCTCTGAGTCATCGACTGCGAGCCCAGCTGTAGGCGGGTGCTGGGGACACGCCACCACCGAGACAGGGCTGGGGGCTCAGCCGGGGGGAGGCAGCACTCAGACTTCCTAGAAGGGCAGAATGCCCGCTTCCTGTCGCCACCCCCAACCCGACCGCTCCTTCCACCACGTCTCATGATGAGTTCTGTGACCTTCGAAAACAAAAGCTCTGTATGACTGTTCACTCCCGGGTGACTTAAATGTTCCTTAAGAAAAATCTAAACCACAGTCGTTAAATAAACGAACAGCCTGGCTCTGAAGTGAGTGGCTCTGGTGACCGCAAGTGGCCTGAAGGCTCCGTATGTCACTGGCGGCTCTGCTGTCACCTGAGCTTGTGCCACCGGCTCGCTGGGGTTCTGGGTAGGAGCGCGAGGCTCTCCTGCAGGACGTGAGCCCGGCCCACCAGCGCCCAGTCTCAGCGGGACCAGGACGAAGATGTACCACCCCAATACCACGAGGCCGCTGCCGAGCCTCGCACCTCGGCGCGGGCATCTGTTCACAACTGTGCATCCAGTTTCCTCCTAGAGTCATTTCTATTCTCTTGGGCAAAAGACAGTGACAGAAACAGCTCAGGGCGGGTCACCCAGCCACGCCTGGTGTGGACGTCAGTTCCTTTAGGCTTCTGGACGTCCCCGTGAGGAAGAATGGGAGGCTCTGGGGTCGATGACTCGTCAGGGTCCCTTGGCCGGGCGGTGGCTGGGCAGGGCCGCCACCCAGGTGTGTGACTCCCGCACTGGCCTTCACCATGTGCTGCAGGGGACAGACGAGGAAGCAGGTGCTGTGTGACTGGCACCTTCCTGCGAAAACCAGGACACGTGGCTGCCGCTCACGGGACCCACCTGCTGCCTACACAAGCAGGTCCCGCGGACGGCCACCGAGTTGGCTGGACCGCGTCCAACACACTCGCAGCAGCCTGTGTTGAAATGACCGCAGGCCCCTCCCACGCAGCACGCAGCACGCAGGCGGGAGCACCTGCTCCGCCGGCTGCAGGTACCAGAGACCCGCGCAGTCCACGGAGCCGCAGTGCTCGACCCGGGCAGCCCGCCAGCGCCTGCGGCCGAGCGCACACAGCGATGCCGCCGAGCTCCCGGGGGGCTGGGCCCGCACCCCGCCTCCGCCATCCGGTCCCACCCGAGCGGAGCCGGGCCGGACGCAGTCCGTGTGTCCCGCGCTCACTCCCAACCTCAGTGGTCTCCGCTCCAGGTCCACTCATGAGCACCCCGGGCTCGCGACGGCGCAGGGGACCCATGCCCCTGGAGGTCGGCAGGTGCGCGGTCAGTATCAGGAGCGTCTGTGACCAGCACGCTCTGGAACCCGGAGTGTTAGCTGGAGCCAGCAGGGGTTTCGATGTCATGATCAACAGGAGGCCATGTCCCCACCCTCAGGGGAACGGTCACTTCAGCCCTCGTGCCCTCGGACAGGTCTGGTCCCGCTGAGGGAAGAGGAAACCAGAGGAGGAGAGGGGGACCCCCCGGCAGGCTGTGGGAAGGCGGCCTGTGGGGAGCCAGCCAGCCATGGGGTCACAGAGCTTCTCTGGAAATGTGTCATCTGTATACGGCCACGCAGTTCCTGTAAGTCTCTCGTTTCTTCCTCTCTTGGTAAAAATTCTCTGGGAAATTCCCGTCTGTGTCACCCCGGTGCTGGGCAAACCCGGAGCGGGTCCTGGAAGGCAATCGAGCAGGGGCAGCCACGCTGGTGACAGTGCAGCTGGGGTGCAGGGCGCCCCAGAAATCGCTCGGACGCCTCGCCCAGCTTCTGTAGCTGAATGACTAACGTTCTAAAAATACCACCTTGCTGTAGTGAGTGCGTGCACAGGGCACATGACACACACGTACGGTCTGGGGCTAGCTTTCCAACTCAGCCACTACCCTCGGGCCGGCGCTAACAACTTACTCTCGATTTTCTTGCAACTTCAAAGACTTTTGTCTATAGTGGGTTTTTATAAATGAGCTTCTGTGGTTCCACCTGAAGTTCTAACCATCATTCAAAACGCCATCTCCTTGAGAAATGGTTCCCAAAGCCACCCCTGTGATGTGTAAAAAAAAAAAAAAAAAAAAAAAAAATTTTCCTGTAAAAGTTGTTTTCGCGAAATTCCCCTTATAAGTTAAAAACATCCCCTCTGACCCACCATCTGTCTTTACTTGACAGTATTAGAAATGCCGCAAGATATACAAGGAGAAATTACAGAAATACTCGTAAAACCTACGTTTTACAGAACCACAGCTCTGTCCCCGGGATGGCGGGTGTGGCCGGCGGTTCCCGCTCGCGCCGGCCCGAGAATCTGGCCTAGCGATGCCAGCACGTGGCCGACGCTCGGGAGGAAGGAAGACGCCTTCTCTCACGTCTCAGTCACGTCTGCTCGGTAACTGCCTCTCCCACCGGACTGCGAGCGACGCCAGGGCGGGTTGTGTGTCTGCTGTCGTGCGGGAGTGCCTGAGCAGGTGAGTACGAGGCTGTCGGGGGTCACACTCACTCGTGGTGGAAACGCCCTGATTTATAACCCGGTGCCGAGTGTTTTAGGGTAAAGCAGGAGGCTCCGGCGTGAAGGCCATGACTGTCTCTCACAAGCGGCCTGCGGTGTCAGCTCAAGGCCGCCACTCACCAAACGGCCCCCACGCCCGGCGCAGGAGGCCGCCCCACCCTCTCAGCAGACTGAGGGGGACTCAGGAGGGGCAGTCGCCTCAGGTTCCGGGCCGGCAGAGCGCCCAGCAAACGCTCGGCCACCTGACGCCAAAGCAGCTTCCCGTGCGCCCTCCGCCAGCGCGGCCGGCGACTCACCCCACCGCCCTCGCAGAGGGGCTCATGCGCCTTCTCTCCCCTCAGGGCAGTCATCCTCTTCAGAGAACCTAAGTCCTTCCGTATGGCCCCAGACACACGAGGCCTGGCCCGGGACCTGCCCACCTCCCACTCTTGTCCCTCCGTAGCACCCAGGGCAGGCAGTCCGGGACCCCAACTCTGCGTCTGTCCTGGTCACCCGGAACCTCTCTCAACACCCACAGAAAACGCGGGACTTCCCTTTGTAAGGTGTGCTGTCACTTAGGAACGGCCACCACCAGGGCACCAGGCACGGTGCGAGGAGCCTTCAGGGGCGCCGTCTCCTCTGGCCGTCACCCGGGCCAGGCAAATACGACACAGATGAGAAGCCGAGGAGTCCAGAAAACGGCTCCCGGGCAAAGATGCCTCACGTCCCTGGAGACCGCGGACAGGGTTAAGGCCGCGTGAACTGACAGAGCCCTACAACGTCGCCTCGCCGAGGTCAGCCTCGCGGCTGAGAGCGTCGTCACGGCTGCCACCGAGGTCCGAGCATGTGCCCAGCCCCTGCCGAGCGTTCGCCCTCTGACCCCACTCCCTCGTCACTTCCTGAGCACCTGCTCCCAGGGAGGTCGCCACCTTCAGCAGCAGCAGGCGGAAAGCCCACAGGAGAGGTCGTGAGCAGACCCCCGGGACGGTTCGGTGTGGCTGCGGTGGCGCGGCAGTCAGAGGGACAGGAGTCAGGGACGGAGTCATAATAAGTTTCTGAATATCTTATTATAGGGGAAACAAGTTGAGGTGAACGCCCTCACATCTTTATTACAAAACGAATTCCAAACGGGTACAAACTGCAAATGTATAACATTTTAAAGGGAAACAAAACATCCAGAGAGTATTTTTAAATGTAACAATCTTTTACGATTTGGGGCTGGGAGCAAAGAACCGAAAAGGAGAGGTCACGAGAGACAAGCTTGAGCCCGTCAGATTTTTAAAACTTCTCTAACTGCTCAATAAATTCAGAAAAATGTTGTGACATGATAAACTCACAGACCCGAGGACGTAAACCTGGATGTACAGAGTCTGTGAATTCCTAAGGACCCAAAACTCCAGCAGGAAAACAGACAACGTACGTGGATGGACAGAGCGTTCAGGAAACTCTAGTAGCCAAGAAACGAGAAAACGCAGCAGCCTTTAGTCGAAGAAACACAAATTAAAGTTATAAATTTTTGTCTCTGGTATTTATGAGAACGTGGAAAAAATGAACCTTCTTGATCAAGCCAGGTGGTTTTGGAGGTTTGCTTCAGGAATCCCGTCAAGCCGTCCGCCCTGGCATCTCGTAACTCTACACCTAGGCAGTTACCCTAAAATACGCGGACACCTAAACACGCGCGCGCTCATCCCGGTCCATCGTAAAAGACGGATGGACGACGGCTTACGTGCCCATCAGTAACGGGCCGGATAAACAGGTCACTGTGACAATTTCTAGGCTCTGCACATCTGCAGCTATTACATGGAGAGACGTCCACAGACGGTTAGGCGGAGAAGTTTCAAAATGGTGCCGGGCGCAGCCCCTCGTGTGTGTCCGGCGCTTACGTGCCCGAGGGGGGAACCCAGGGAAGGGCCGCGAGGTGCGATGTGGACGGGCACAACCCCCGGGGGTCGCTCTGCTCGTCTCTCTGCCCGTCTTTCAAGGAGCAGCAGAGGCGGCCACGAACAAGCTCTGCGAGGCGGACCAACGAGCACTCGACGCGTTGCTCTATTTCACTCGGACGTTCCCCAGAGTTAAAGCAAATAAACACTAACATGCAAGGACAGTCATCACCCCATTAAACGGACGTCCAGGGAGATTCTGAAACCCGCCCAATTCACGATGCGAGGCGGGCCTGTTATGTTCCCGTGTGCACCTTGCAGGTGAACAGTGAGGCCGGCAGCTCGAGCCCCTTGTCCACGGCCCCACAGCTGAGAGGCGGGTGGAGGCATCAGGCGCCCGCCTGGCCTGGCGGGGGTCGCTCCACCAGCTGCAAGACAGGCAGCCACCGGCCGTGCGCCACGGGGTGGGCACGCGTGGCCCTCTGGTCCCTGTCTCACACCGCAGCTGCGAGGCCCGGTCCCAGAGCCTCCCGTGCTGCCCGCCAGCCGAGGGCAGGATATAAGCCAGGGGTCCTTGCCCCAAGGCTCACCACGCTCTCTCTCCTGCACTGCTGCTGGCAAACGTGACTTGAAACACAGGATTAAAGCCGTAACTTGGGTTTTACGCCCCAAATAAAGGGAACCCACACTAGAATTGTACAAAA
>NW_011889295.1:347347-349892 GCF_000151845.1 Pteropus vampyrus | reverse complement strand
GTCCCACACCGGTGGAGAGAGCGAGCCCGCCCCTGTGCACCGCCGGGGGCTCGGGTCAGGCGTTCCGAAGCCATCGCGGACCAAGGCGGACGGACGCCTGGGCGCAGGGAAGAGGGACGGGCGACTCCTGCTGCGGTCCCTCCCCCCGGCCCTGAAACCGCGATGGGGCCCGAGCGGCTGCCCTCTCCGCCCAGAGCGACCGCGCATCTCCTCCCGTTTGACCGGCCCGGGACGAGCCCAGCCCTTCCCCGCTCCCCGCCAGGCCCGACACTCGGCGGCTCCGGAGGGCCCCTGCATGTCCCCATGGGAACGAGACCGCTGTGCAGCAGGACCAGTCCCCAGGGTGACCCGTCCCTGCTGTGGCCGCAGCTCTCGCCCTCTGCGACCCCGGTTCCCCCCGAGACGTGGAGCTACAGCGGACATCGCCGCAGTGCCCAGAGACGGCCGGGGCCCGAGGTGTCGGGGGGCTGCACGACCCACCTGACTGCACACGCCCTGCTCCGCTTCTGCTCGATCTGCTCAACCAGAGGCACGCGGTGGCAGCACAGCCTCGTCCCGTGGCCTCCTCCTTCGCGCCGTTCCCGTCACGCTGCGTCCGCCCGATCCCAGCGTCCGCACCGCCCTGCACCCCCGGGGTCTGCGCGTCTTCCCGCAGACCCTGAGGCGGAGGGCAGCACCACCTCTGGCACAATGCTGCAGTGTGGGGGTGCGGGGGCCTAGTCGGCATTCACTGGAACTAAGCTAAAGCCAGCACGGGAGCCACGGCTTCCTGAACACCTGCCGTGGGATACGGGATAGGTGTGCTGGATTCATCTTCTGAACCGGCATCGGGCCTTCTACAAAGTGGTCCATCACTGGCCCTCCTTCATCAACGGGATGGGCTGAAGCTAATTATTAGGGTCACACAGTTAGCAGGTGGACATGCTGAGGTTAAAACCCAGACCGCTGGGTTCAGAGGCTCAGGATCGTCGGAGGCAGTAAAGGCCCGAACGTCGGCCGGGAGCACGGGGGACGCACGGCGCCGAGGTCAGCTGGCCACAGCGAACTTGGCCTGAACATCCGCGGCCGCAGGCTCCTGCGCTCACAGATCAAGGTTTCAAACGTACATGATCTGCAAGGCCCGGGCGGCCCCCTGAAATACTGACACATGTGCACACGTGGTCCCAGCACCTAAAACCGTTTCAAAGCTGCTTCCTTAAACTAGGCGGGGTGTGTCAGATGCTCCTTACGCTGTTTGTATATTTTGATTTGTCTGATAATCAAGACCCTCTCCAGATCCAGAAAACAAGAAACCAATGAAATAGACAAAAGCTCCCCTGCCTTAGGACAGAAGGGACTTCTTCGACCTGATAAAGGCTGTCTCATGAAAGCCCCTGAAAACATCACTCCCAGCCCAGAAGGAGAAGCATTTCTCTGAGGTGAGAACCCAACAATGTGCTTGAAATCGCCGCGTCAGCAGATCTTAGCACGTGCTGCTACTAAAGAATGAGCAACACGACTGGAGACAAAGACACGAAACCGCCACGCGCGGAGGACGTGACCATCTACAGGGTTAAGGCGGAAGCCACACGCACGGCGTCGGCGCTAGAAAGAATTCGGTAAGCTCGCCGAGAACAGGGCCCCGAAAATGCGCTGCACCCCTACAGGTGAGCGAGCAGTGATTAGGAGAGTTAGTTTTACAAAGATGCCATTTGCCAGCAACGGAGGTAGCAGAGAGGGACGAGGGTCAAATGCGCCCGGAAGGCTCTCCGATCACGCGGTCCTGCCCCAGAGACGCCTCTGCCGAGGGGTCGGGGCGGCCGGTGGCTTCCGCTCTGCTCTCTGCTGTCAATCCACACGCTTCCCCCAGACCTGCTTCCTGGGGCGCCCAGCCCAGCTCGGGCCCACTGTGACAACCAGGACTACACGTGTGTGTCCTAAAAGAAACGCACGTGGAGCTGAGGAAGGTTCCTGGGGACTTCTTGTCTGCCGAGTTCCTGTTTGAGGAAACAGGAGACCAACGGTCGGCTGCACGAGCTGAGACTCAGGTCGTCAACGACACAGACGGCCCAACGCCAGGAGGGGCCTCCGCGGCAAAGCTGGGCAGCCCCGAGAGACAGGCGTCTCGCCACCCTCGTGCTGGGGCTCACGGACGGCAGGTCGGCACAGAGGGAGCGCAGCTCGTTCCCCTGGGGCCAAGGACGGAGGCAGTACCCATCGGAACCCAAGCCTCACGCGTGACAAACACACCGTCCTGCCTGCCGATCAGTCCAGCTGACCTCAGTGGCCACCAGGCTCCCGTGATCCCTCAGACCCAAAGCCGACAGCCCCGTCCAGGCCGCACCTTCTCAGGCACCTGCTTCCTGCACCCGTCCCTCAGCTTTGGACTCATTCTTGGCGTCACGGGGGAAGAAAAGCCATCCCCGAGCTTCTCACGGGACAGAGGGCGCCCTGCCGGGACCAGCCCCCACCCACAGACCAGCGCCCACGGGTGGGCACCGCCGGCCGCCCTGCCTCCCGCCCTCACGATCGTCCCCGTGCCAGCAGGTTATTCCCTGTCGCACAC
>NW_011889295.1:340408-345527 GCF_000151845.1 Pteropus vampyrus | reverse complement strand
TCAAGGTTTCAAACGTACATGATCTGCAAGGCCCGGGCGGCCCCCTGAAATACTGACACATGTGCACACGTGGTCCCAGCACCTAAAACCGTTTCAAAGCTGCTTCCTTAAACTAGGCGGGGTGTGTCAGATGCTCCTTACGCTGTTTGTATATTTTGATTTGTCTGATAATCAAGACCCTCTCCAGATCCAGAAAACAAGAAACCAATGAAATAGACAAAAGCTCCCCTGCCTTAGGACAGAAGGGACTTCTTCGACCTGATAAAGGCTGTCTCATGAAAGCCCCTGAAAACATCACTCCCAGCCCAGAAGGAGAAGCATTTCTCTGAGGTGAGAACCCAACAATGTGCTTGAAATCGCCGCGTCAGCAGATCTTAGCACGTGCTGCTACTAAAGAATGAGCAACACGACTGGAGACAAAGACACGAAACCGCCACGCGCGGAGGACGTGACCATCTACAGGGTTAAGGCGGAAGCCACACGCACGGCGTCGGCGCTAGAAAGAATTCGGTAAGCTCGCCGAGAACAGGGCCCCGAAAATGCGCTGCACCCCTACAGGTGAGCGAGCAGTGATTAGGAGAGTTAGTTTTACAAAGATGCCATTTGCCAGCAACGGAGGTAGCAGAGAGGGACGAGGGTCAAATGCGCCCGGAAGGCTCTCCGATCACGCGGTCCTGCCCCAGAGACGCCTCTGCCGAGGGGTCGGGGCGGCCGGTGGCTTCCGCTCTGCTCTCTGCTGTCAATCCACACGCTTCCCCCAGACCTGCTTCCTGGGGCGCCCAGCCCAGCTCGGGCCCACTGTGACAACCAGGACTACACGTGTGTGTCCTAAAAGAAACGCACGTGGAGCTGAGGAAGGTTCCTGGGGACTTCTTGTCTGCCGAGTTCCTGTTTGAGGAAACAGGAGACCAACGGTCGGCTGCACGAGCTGAGACTCAGGTCGTCAACGACACAGACGGCCCAACGCCAGGAGGGGCCTCCGCGGCAAAGCTGGGCAGCCCCGAGAGACAGGCGTCTCGCCACCCTCGTGCTGGGGCTCACGGACGGCAGGTCGGCACAGAGGGAGCGCAGCTCGTTCCCCTGGGGCCAAGGACGGAGGCAGTACCCATCGGAACCCAAGCCTCACGCATGACAAACACACCGTCCTGCCTGCCGATCAGTCCAGCTGACCTTCGTGGCCACCAGGCTCCCGTGATCCCTCAGACCCAAAGCCGACAGCCCCGTCCAGGCCGCACCTTCTCAGGCACCTGCTTCCTGCCCCCGTCCCTCAGCTTTGGACTCATTCTTGGCGTCACGGGGGAAGAAAAGCCATCCCCGAGCTTCTCACGGGACAGAGGGCGCCCTGCCGGGACCAGCCCCCACCCACAGACCAGCGCCCACGGGTGGGCACCGCCGGCCGCCCTGCCTCCCGCCCTCACGATCGTCCCCGTGCCAGCAGGTTATTCCCTGTCGCACACGAACAGGCTGCGATGACTCCTGTCTCAAATGAGACAAGACAAAGAGAAAAGATCCTTTAAGACGTGAGAGAAACACACAGAGCAGCTATAAAGCCAGCGCCACAGGGGAAGAGTGACTCCAGCAACGTGTGCCCAGAAGAGAAAGCGCTGAGGGAAAAGCTACGAACATGCGCTCGGAGACGCCTTCCCTACAGGACGAGACGGAGCAGAGATGCTCCGAGAGACGGCCAGCTCCGGGAACAGAGCAAACTCCGGACCCCACGTCCCTCCGCCCGCCCGCCCGTCACCTGCTCGCCCTCTAATTCCCGGTCACCCTCCGGTCAGCTCTGTGCCCCGCCATGCAAGCAAAGCTGCCCTGCAAAGTCCCCGCACCGCCACGTCACGTCACGCGGTCACACCTCAGCCCCTGCCCCTCGCAGCCCCGACGACGCTCACTCGCCCTCCACCGGGCTGGGCCGTCTCGACTCGGACCTTCCGGGACTTGGACCTTCTGGGACTCGGACCTTCCGGGACTTGGACCTTCCGGGACTCAGACCTTCCGGGACGCGGTCCCGCACACCGGCTCTGCCCCGCCCAACCCCGCGGCTGGCGGATGGATGTTGCCCGGCCGTGTGGGTTCCAGCCCTGACCACCCCGGATCCCTCTCAGCACCTAGACCTGGGTGTCCACTGAACACCTCGGACTCTGACACGTCCCAACCAGCTCCTCCCCGCAGCCCGCCCGGCACGCCCCACTCTCGCCCCTCACCCACCCCCCTCCAGCCTCTCTCGAAAGAGTCGTCCACACTTGCTGGCTCCATTCTCTCTGCCCTTCCTCAGAGGAGCCAGGTCGCCCCGGCGACTCTGAACCCACCTGGCATTGTGGGAACCCCCCACCCCCATTAACAGCCCCAGGAGCGTCTGTCTCCGTGACGAGGCCACAGCTCAGGCCAAAACGTTGCTGCCGCCCGACTGTCACAGATGTCACAGCTACGGCATCCTCACCGGCAGCCCTGACCAAACCCTCCTGCCCCGTCTTCACCCCTGGCCCCCACCCCGTCAGCACACAGGGCCAAGCCGTCGCCGCCCCCAAGTCCTCACCGGTCGCCTCGTGTCTACACAGCAGCCAGACCGAAAGGCAGACTGCCTCAAAACCCGCAGCGGCGCCCGCTCTCAACCGGGATCATGGCTTTCAACCGGGATCATGGCCTGCCCACCGGCTCCCACCCGGGGCCCTGGCACGTGCCATCTGCTTTGCTCAAAACCCTCCTCAGAGACCCCCGTGGCTTACTCACCCCCTCATCGCTTTCAGGCCTTTGTCCGAACATCACCTCCTTGGACCAGCGCTGTCCCCTTGTTAGCAGCGGCATTTGCCCAGCAGCGCCCGCTCCGTCCCCGCCCCAGGGAGCCCCGGGGGGCAGCACCCCCGGCTCTGCGCGGGGCCCTGGCCCAGCACCCAGGACAACGCCTAGCGAAGAGCAGGCTGGCGGGTGCCAGCGGCTGTGACGACCCTCCCAGCAGACTCGGACGCTCTCCTCGCTCCCCCCGCGTGGCCGGGCCGCCCCTCCTCCCAGAGCCAAGCAGCACACGGTGGCCCTGCCACTCCACGCCCGTGGGCTCCCTGTGCAGGCAGCGTGCGGTGGGCAGGCCCGCAGGAACGCACGGCACTGCTCCTTGGGTGACGCTGCGTGCGCCCGAGTGTCACGGTCTTCCCGGGAGACAAGGAGCCAGCCCACGGCCCCGGGGACACACACAGGAGAGCACACTTCTGCCGGGTCCCCAGGCCCGCCCGTTTACGAGCCGCCCGTACCCTCTGCAGCCACGGCTTCCCACGCCGACACCGGAGAGGCCTGACTTCTTTAAACAGAGTAGAACAGAGGTTAAAAATAAGTATTATGAAGGGACAACTACAGTCTCTGTTTATATCTTTTTTAGTGATAACATGGCTTTTTGTTACACGGGAAAATATTCCCAGCCTGGGCACCTACGGGTCACGTCTGACACGTCAGACATCGGCGTTTTGGCTCAGAGTTTGTGACAAGAATGCTCCCATGTTTATTTTAAATCACAGTCACTACGCTGGGTGAAAAGAAATGTTATTTTAACGTTAATAAAACAGGGCGCAGGCTGAAGAGCAAACATCATGGTGCCGTGATCTGGAAAGACCAAACAAATCCCAGGACGTTCCTTTCACCAAGAAAAGCGTCTGAAAAGACCTGGTGAAAAACGCGTTGGCTTTGTTTTCAGAAGTAAAATTCCCTGCATACTTCAGCAAGGCGTCTGCGGCCGAGCCGGAGGCTCTCATTGGACCAGCGTAATCCTCTCGCTGGGAATGCACGAGCCCCGATTTACCAAGTGACAGAAAACGGAAACTCCCCCAATGGGTACAGCTAGATATTTGAAGGGCCACTCCTGAACACTGGCATCCCATCGAGGTTCAATTTTTGCTGAGTCAGGACAATTAATTAAGGGTAAGTTTGTGGAAAATCGAGCAGATAAAACCCCAGGGCTGTTGGGCCTCTTTAATCGATCCCTCCACAATTTAAAATAAGTCGAAAAGCGCTCTCTGTTCTTAAAGATACTGCTCGTATCTTGGATCACAGGCTGTGCCAGACGCAGAGTGCCGGCTGCTGTCTTTGGTGACATAACGGTGGCACCTTCCCATCGCTGTTGGGCGCCCGCCACTAGCCAGACTTCTGTCATCTGGTCTCGTAAGGCCTGAGGCGGGCTGCTTTCCACAGTGCCCTCTGCGGCTTGGGGAAGACCAGGGACTGGGTCTCCCGTGTCCTGCTGGCCCCGTTTAGCATAAGGTGGGAGCCCAGATGTCATTTTTGGTTGATCATGGACCAACCTCCAAGAGAAGTCTGCTGGCGCCTTCGAGCTCAGTGCCGAGTTGGGAACTCTGGGTTCATGAATATGCATGAAATGATCCAGCGCCAGGATTTTCTTATCATATTAAAATTCATATAACATAAAATTTGCCGTCTTAACCATTTTAAACTGTGCAGTCTGGTGGCTTTTAGTACATTTGCAGCGTTGTGTGACCATCGCCACTGGAATTCAGAATGCTCTCATCGCCCCCGACAGAACCGTCAGCAGTCACTCCCCAACCCCTCCTGCCCTCAGCCCTGGCGACCCTGAGCCTCGTTCTGCCTCCATGGACTTGCCCCTCTGGGCATCTCACATACACGGCCTCTTGTAACGCGGCTTCTGTCATTGAGCATGATGCTTCCAAGTCCATGCTTGTAGCACACGCCAACACGTCACCCAGCGCAGTTTTAACAGACTCTCTCCAGGAGTCTGCTCCTAGAACGAGCTTGTGGTCACAGAGCTGTGGCACGTGGGGCTGACGGCCCGCCATCGGCCCCTCGCACTGACTCGGGCGTGTGGCCTGGCCAGGTGGGACAGGAGGGGACTTTTCCACAACTCAGTGGGGCTTTTGAAACAGCTTGAGTGTTTTTGCCCAGGGACAAGGTGCGTGGAGCAGGGCTGGCTGAACCCAGCTGCCCAGGCCTCGGACAGGACCCAGCCAGGAGGCCAAGGTGGCAAGCCGGCCGTGGCCCAGACCATTCCCAGTGGGCCAGGAGGTCAGGACAAGAGCAGACGCTGTGGAAGCCACAGTTTGGGGCACCAGGTAAATGACACAATGGAAAACACACATCCCAGCAAGTGTGGCAGTGGCGA
>NW_011889295.1:335837-339173 GCF_000151845.1 Pteropus vampyrus | reverse complement strand
GGAGGTCAGGACAAGAGCAGACGCTGTGGAAGCCACAGTTTGGGGCACCAGGTAAATGACACAATGGAAAACACACATCCCAGCAAGTGTGGCAGCGGCGAGCATGCTCATGCTGGGGGACAGCTGACGCACACGTGGCCTCTGCCCGGCGCCGGCCTCCACCTGGCCGGGCGCTAACGCTCGAGACCCTGAAAGCCGCATGCACGAACACGGGTAGGCGTGTCGGAATTAACAGTCGAGCATGTGTGCAAACACTGATCCCACACTCCCCAAAGAGACAGCGTCTGAGACCAGCAGGACCCTGGCACACCCACGGAACATTCCATGCTCTACCAAACGCCACCTCTGCTCTGAAGCGTCCCCACCCAGAGACACGCACGGCGGCTCGTGTGGATAAACGGCGAGAAACGAGGGCTTTCCTTCAAAACGGTCCGCGAGGACAGAGACCAGCGTGCGTTAGACGCGGGAGGCATGAGTCCACCGGGGACCACGCGCTTTCCCGTCACGTGTCAGAGGGTGACAATGCCCTTTAAAAGTGTAAAAGCCGTGACGGCAAACGAGGGACGGTCCAAGCGCCTAGGGTCACCCAGGCAGGGGCCGAAGACGGACGCAGAGGCAGAACTCCGGGCTCTCGGCCCGGGGGGGCGTGTGGGTGCGTGTGAATTCTCCCAGGGGAGGGCCTGGGGCTTCTGTCCGTGGTTCGGGACCCGCTCTGAAGGAGGGGGCTGACCGCCTGAATGGGCCGCACGACCATCACGGTGGCCTCGGAGAGGGTCGCCTCACGTCGACTAGCACAGCTGGGAGAAGGAGCCGATGTCCAGGCCCTCGTCCGGTCCGCCCGTCCCCAGCACCCAGTGCACCATCCCACTCAGCACCTCTCGCTGCACCGTGACCTCTCCCCACGACCCAGGGGGTGGCACCTGTGGGTCCAGCTGATGTCACCTCCCGGGCCATCACTGCCAGCTCAGTGAGTGAGGCCGCAGCGGGCAGAGCGGGGTCACAGAGTTCAGAGCCTTGCAGCCCCTTCCCTGAGGGGCTGGCCTGGCCGAGCCATCGGGGGACAGGCCCGTCGTCGGGGGACAGGCCGGCACGGCTCCAGAGCACGAGGCGAAGGGCTGCGGAGACAAGGCTGAACTTCCTCCCTCAGCTCCTAGGCGAGGCTGCACGAGACACCCATGGGAGCACGCAGGGTCTGGAAGGAGTTCCTGTGAGCAGCCAACGGAGCAGGACCGGTACCCCAACCGAGGAGCCACAGGCGAGGCGGCCAGAAGTGCAGGGGAGGTGGCCGGCGGGGACACGAGGGGCAGACCTGGGAGAGGGGCTGGGGGTGGCTGGGCGAAGTCACACCAGCCCTGACGCCACGCTCCAGGGGTCAGGCGTACTCTATGAACAGCCGGCCACCCTGGCCACTGCCCAAGCAGGCAGTGTGACCACAGCAGGGCGCGAGGTGGCCCCTGCCCACTGCCTCTGCCCTGGCCGCCTCCTGCTTCTCCCTCCCTCCCCCCAGGTGGGGGAGGACACGACGCTGATCCTGGCATTAGATAACCAGGTTTCTGTCCTTGTCCCTGGGCCAGGGCTGTGACAAGACAGCAGATAAGTTAGCCCAACTCTCTATCAGCAATTTCCAGACACTTGGAAGCGAGTGCCTGCTGGTCGAGAACCAATGAGAACACCTTCCTCTGTGTGGCTCATGCCAGTCGCTGGCATTTTTCTAGAGCAGGTCAGAAGCTACTGGTGAAGCTCATGGAAACCGTCCCGCAGACGCCCCAGCACCGAGGTTTTGCCTAAGCACCCCACCCACAGACGCCCCCGGTGGGCTGCTGGCCGTTCCCGGGGGGAAGGGGGTTGCTTCATTTTTAAACACAGTGGAAAAAGGGACACGGGCACAGGCGGCAGCGAAGGGGCCCACGAGAGGATTTACACTCATCCTGGACGCCAGCCAGGGACGGAAGGCGCTTCCAGACCGCTAAGCTGTCCCAGATGCACATGCAAGTCGGCGAGCACTGAGAACCACCGGGAAGGACGAGCGAAGCCCCTCAGCTGTCAAGGCGGAGGCCTCCTCGACAGGACGACTTTTGTAAACACCCCACAAAAAGCACAAACAGAGTTCGACAAACTACAACGCCGCTCAGCAAAGACGCCTGTTTTTAAAGAGGTCTGCAGGGCCTGGGGGAGAGCCAGCGCCCCCCCCCCAAAAACAGCGACCAGCCAGAGCTCACCCTAAGACTGCAGCACAGGGCCCCACTTCCTCCCACCAGAGGTGGAAGGCTTTCCCCACCCACACTGACCCCGAGGGACAGGCCGTCAGGGACCCGGAGACAAAGGCCAGCCGCCACCCCGCACCAGCCACAGCTGGGCCACCAGACAGAAGCCCTGGAGTCCATCCAAGCGATGGAAACCTATCTGCAAGTCACAGCACTATTTGATTCGTGTGGAACGTCTCTCTCACACTCTGGGATTCCGCATCCACACACACCCGTCTGGATCCCCCGTCCTGTGGGTGTGACTGTCACCCTGTGTATTTTCTGAAAACACGGAGGCTCTGCCTCAGGTCCCCAGGAATAACGGCAATGCTGGCAGGCACCTGTGACACACGGGACCACTGCGGACCTGCAGGCGGTTCCGATCCGCGTCCCTCCAGTGGTGAGGGCACCGCACGGGTGAGCGGGCGGGGACCGGCTGGTCTGACCACGCTGGGTAACTGAGGCCGGACCCCGCTCGCCTGGGCGGGCAGAGGGGCGGTCTAGCCGGAGGCTGACCCGGGAAGCGAGACCGCACCCGACGAGCTCCTCTCTCGAGGAAACCACCACCCAGAAAGGGGAAACGGACACACACACCGTTTCAGCAGGGTAAACAGAGCTAAGCATTAGTAAACATGGACGCGGTCCACGCCTGTTCCCGAGGAACCAAGGCGGCCCACGACGGCCCTCAGCGGATGAAGGTCATCTCCACAAGTTCGTTCTCCTAACACGAACCACCCCGGATGGAGAGGCAGGCGGGACCGCGAGGTCTGAGTACGCACCGGACTCCAGAATCCCACGATCACGGGACCCATGCACACTTCCTGGACTTTCTCTGAAGGTTTGGCAAATCGTCAAGCCGAGTCCAAGTTTATCTGGTTACTTCAGCTGGAAAACTATTTATCAAGGGCTCGACTCAGAGAGCAAACACCATTCACTCGAAACTACGTAACATTTCACCAGGGAAACGATCTGGGCAGACCGCTGTCCCCACGGGCCACGCTGGGGATCAGCCACCGCCCCTCGCCAGCCTCGAGATCGCTTACGACCCGACACAGAGCAGAGCAGACACCACCTGAAGACTTTTGGAAATGCC
>NW_011889295.1:332112-334477 GCF_000151845.1 Pteropus vampyrus | reverse complement strand
TGATATGGTGGATGGTGACAGGCACCTTCTACCCTGCAGGATTCAGGTCCTGATGGCCCAGGAGCAGCCGACCGGGACGCAGCTGCCACCAGCTGCTCTCGGCCCCCAGGCCCCACGAGGCGGCTGTTCACATGCCACACGGGCCCCTGCGGTGTCTGCCGAGCACACAGCCTGGCTTCACGACAACCACTGAACAGACGCAGGCTCAAACACAATGCACCAAACGACACGGGGCCTCTCCACTACCTGACCGGTGGCCGGTGTTTTAGGGACAGGGTAAAGGGCACCGCCTCAGGACAGAAGAGTTTGCCGTGTGTTGGGTGGGGACGAACACAGCTTAAACGAAACCTTAAACACGCTCAGGGTTTTTCCGTTTTCTGTAGACTGGACGGGCCTCTGGCACACGGCGCTGTCACAGCCGACGCGCTCCCCTCCGTGCCCACGACCCCAGCCGCGCGGAGGTCGGCTCTGAGCTGGGTGACAGCACCAACGTGTCTGCTTCGTTTCCTCCAGGGCTTTGTTTACAAAGCAACTTCGATAGTGTCCCAGCAAACAACTGGGACCAAACACGGCAACGGTCACTTAGAAGAACAAGAGAAATCTGTTTCCGTCCAAAGAGGGGTGATTTATGAGAAATACATGCTCTACCTCAACCTCTGACCTGCAACCCTAAATCGAGTGGCCCCCAGGCATGCACCTCCTGGGACGGACGACGCGCTGCCACGTGCGCTCGCTGGGCAGGGTATTCTGGGGGGCGACACGGGCTTGGTTGGCACTGAGCTGTCCTCATCCTTGCACGGGCGCCCCATAACCAAGCCCTGCACGACGTGTATGCCCCGTCGTCCAGGCCAGGGAGGAGACGGCCCAAGGACCCACTGCCGCCTCACCAGCCACGGCCACGCAGGCACAGACCGACTCCAGGCCTAACTGTCCAATCCCTCTGAGGACCCACACGCCCCAACGGCCTACAACGCTTCCCCCGCCACGAACACGGCCACGGCTCTGGGGGGAGGCGCAGCACGCACCCCACTCATTTCACCTCCATGGTGATAATCACCGCAAATCAGGACAAGTATAATGGTCATTAATTACATTAGTTGTTATGTGACTATTGTGACAATCGTCAACAATTACAATACGTAGTGTAATCAGCATCTATTATAACTAAATATCCACTATATGTAAAATGTAACATACTATGTTAATAATTATTCTGAGTTCCGATACATAATTTAACATTTACACGTCGTTACTAGCTACAATAACAAATAGGTAGTGCTATTATTCCCATTTTATAGACAAGAAACAGGCACCAAAAGCTAAAGCAATGAGCAAAGCCAGGATGAGAACCCAGATATACAGCTGCAGAGCCCCTGAAATTGCCTATTCCTTTGGGGTCCCCCCAAGAATGGGGGAGCCTCAGGGAGGTGGGGAGCATGCATGCCTCTCTACTTGGCCTTGGGGTGCGGTGCCACCCTAAGGTGCTCGGCAGGCATCCTGGCACCCACCTTACACAGGAAGTCAGTTTACAGCAAGGGGTTTCTGGAACCAATCCTTTGGAAACAGACATGTCTTAGCATCATCTGTTCACACCTGCGTGCCTGAGTCTGTGCCGAGCAGCCTGTCCACTGTCCCACCCGACACACACTCTCCGCCCGACAGATACTGATGACCTGCCCTCGGCCAGCACCTGTGCGAGGTGCTGGGCGTGCGGCCCAGTCGTGAGAGACAGGACACTGAACCATCCCTGACAGTGGGCCCGAGGCTGTCGAAGTGCCTGAAGGAAATGGGTTGCCCTATGTGTACACGTCAGAGTGGACGGGTGCTGGCTGTCCACCAGCCCCTCGCGCTTATCGGCCCACTGGACCCACAGCGACTCTTTGAGGGGACCGCTTTGCCCATTTTACCAGATGAGAAGACTGAGCGACAGCAAGGAGAGGTCGCTGACCCGCCAACGTCACAGCGAGGTGGCAGCTAATGAGGAGTCAGGCCACAGCCGTCCACGCGCCTCACCTGCCCGCCTGGGAGGCCACTGTCTGAACTGAGTGTGTCACCACCATCTTCTTAAACACTGTTGTAAACGTGGGACCCTACACACACATTGCGTGCGCGCGCACACACATACACACACACACGCACACACACGTGCACAAAACAGCACTCGGAAATGCTCGAGATATTAGGCGACAAGGAACAACGTAAAATCATAAATGTAGGCTGATCCCGACCGACTGTGTATGCGCTGAACAAAGGTCTGGAAACAAACGCACACACGTCAACACGCCGAGCGTTTCTCCTGACGTAACATCCCGCGTGGTTCTTCTATTTTATTTCAGAACCTTCTAAATTCTTTGAAATGAGCATG
>NW_011889295.1:328132-330852 GCF_000151845.1 Pteropus vampyrus | reverse complement strand
CACAGGGACCCCTCGCACGCCCCCCTCCACTTCAGCGTCCATCTGAACGTTCCCGCATTCGATCGGCCTTCAACGACTCAACGCAAACCTGCTTGCTTCTGTACTGTGCCACCACACAGCCGTGCCAAAAAGCGAAAACAGACCACACACCTTCCCGCCTCCTCTCCCTCCACTCCACGCCTGCCCCGTGCCCCGTCCCCCGTCCTGCGCACCCTCAACGTGCGCTTCTGAGCACCTCCAAGCGCCTGTCTGTTCCCACCGCGGCCAGCAGGCCCCCGAGAAGCACGGCTCACACCCGCTCCCGGCATTGCGGACTAAGACCCCTGTGTCCAGGGTGGTCTCTGCCCCTGGGCCTGACTGGTACTGTCCTAGGACCCCGACAAGCCACGCTCTGGGTCACAGTCCCTCCCCGCTGCCGGGACAGAAGCTCTCCGCCCTGTCCCCATGGGTCCGTGGTGACCACTTGGCTGGCGTCTGTGTTCTGACTTGGGCGGTGAGCTCAGTGCACAGGTGCCACGTGGGTTTGCATTCCTCCTTGCTCCCCGGCTCCGGGCACGGCGCCTGGCACGTTGCTGGCACTCGGTACTGGACGTGGGACACGCAGGCCTTCATCTGGGTGCTGGACTCTCGTCCTCCATCCTGCTCTGTGAAAGGACGTTTGGCTTTCCTGTCCCAGCGGGCCCTGAACGCTGTTATAAAGAAGCGGGTGCCCCTTCCATCTGTCAGGTAGATCTGGGCAAAACGTGCTTCAGTCTAGTATTTACTCCACTTTGATAAAGAATAAAATATGCCCGAAATGGTTTATTTCATTAAGACCTTCACTTTCTAGGAGGCTGTGGTCACAGCAAGGGCTGGCGAGGACGTGAAGCAGCGCAAACCGCACCCACCGCTGGCGGGGACGTCTACGTGCGGCCACCGCGGAGCACGGCTGGCAGCTCCTCAGACAGGTCCACGCTGCGACTCGGCACTGCACGCCAGGCACACACCAACCCGCGCACGGACGTTCGCGGCAGCCCGTTCACGGCGTCTGCCAGCGGAGGGACCAACGAACCAACTGCGACGCGATCACACGTGGATGTTCGGCCAGAGAGGAATGAAGAGCCGACACACGCTACAACCTCGAAAACACGGCTCAGCGCAAGAAGCCAGGCGGGAGGTCACGTGTTTTACGATTCCCTTGCATGAAACATCCAGGGCAGGGAAGTCGTAGGCACGGACCCAGGCTGGCGGCTGCCAGGGGCCGGTGGGCAGGGACGGGGGGCGATGCTTCACGTGCTCGGGGTGTCTTTGTGGGGTGACGAGAGCATTTTGGAACTAGGTGAAGACGATGGTTGCACAGCACTGTGAATGCACTAAATGCCACTGAACTGTCCAATTTCAAATGGTTTATGTGAATTTCACCTCAATCTTTTAAAAAGCCTATGACATTTCAAAAGAGCTTCCTCTCTCTAAAATACCTATCGTTTTTCTTTTCCTTTTATTAATGGTGCAGACACACTAGGAACAAACCACACACATAATATAAATAGCAGCCCAGAGTCCTGTAGGGTTAGTCTCAGAGTTAAGGTGACAAGTGTGCCACCCGGGACAGCTTCCCTGGAACGGGGGACAAAAAGCCACCACCTCACAGCATCGGTTTGAGAACGATCCGTCTGGAAGACGACTTTGAAAGATTCTTCAACAACCATCCCCTCCACAGTACGGACTTAAAACTACCTTATTTCAGTAAAACATGCAAATATAAGTAAAAACGACTCTTCAAATAAACGTTTACTGGAATGGCACTGGGCACCTCAGGAAGCTTGGCAGAGCGTGTCTTACGAGCCGCGGTTTATATGCCACCCCGCAAGTGGGCTGACCGGGGGTGGCGCACACTCTCACTGCCCCCCAGGTGGCTGTGAGCAACCCACGCGGATGACCCTTCTCCACGCGAGCCCAGGAAAAGCGCCAGATGGGCTGGGTGTGGACGCTCTGCACTGGCTTCGAGTCACCAGATTCAACTTTTAAACAAGGAACAATGAAATGTCATGAGCATTTCGCCATGCCGAGCACTGAAAGGGGGCGAAGGGGGCCGAGCGCCGGGGCAGCGGGCGCGGTGAAGGTGCAAAGCCAGTGCCCTGGGCTTCTCTCTGGACTCCCCGGAACCGCCTGACATTTAGCGCGTCTATAAAAGAAGACTGTCCCCTGTCCTGCCCGCTGCCCCGTCCTGCCCGCTGTCACCGAGGAAGCCGGCATGCCTCCCGGGCCCCGTGGGGCAGTGACCGCCACCTACGGCCCCAGAGGCGGGCTTCTCTGCTCCCCGCCACCCTCTCAGCTCACACGGCCACCAGCCTCCCGCAGAGGGGACGCGCCCTGCCTGAGCTCGCCCCCGGGGTACCCATAGCACCCCGCCGCCCTCCGCCAGCACTCGGTGGCGGCCAGCCTGGACCAGTCTCTCTTCTCCCGAGAGGCTGTCCTGCGTCCCCGCCACTGCCACTGCCCTGCTTTCCAGACCCCAAGCCAAGCAGCCGAGCAGGGCAAGTTCCCACTGCAGAGGAAGAGGAAGTGGGGCGTCAGCCCCGTGAAGCCCTCATGGGGTAACGGGGCCTAATGACTCGCGGTCAAGCAGCCAGGAAACCAGCAGACTCACCGGTGGCGAGTACTCACCCCAGAAAAACTCAGACCCAAAAGAGGAGAGCCGGCGTCGGCTCAACCCTCTGGACCCGACCACGAGGTTGCAC
>NW_011889295.1:325197-327512 GCF_000151845.1 Pteropus vampyrus | reverse complement strand
CTTCTCCACGCGAGCCCAGGAAAAGCGCCAGATGGGCTGGGTGTGGACGCTCTGCACTGGCTTCGAGTCACCAGATTCAACTTTTAAACAAGGAAAATGAAATGTCATGAGCATTTCGCCATGCCGAGCACTGAAAGGGGGTGAAGGGGGCCGAGCGCCGGGGCAGCGGGCGTGGTGAAGGCGCAAAGCCAGTGCCCTGGGCTTCTCTCTGGACTCCCCGGAACCGCCTGACATTTAGCGCGTCTATAAAAGAAGACTGTCCCCTGTCCTACCCGCTGCCCCGTCCTGCCCGCTGTCACCGAGGAAGCCGGCATGCCTCCCGGGCCCCGCGGGGCAGTGACCGCCACCTACGGCCCCAGAGGCGGGCTTCTCTGCTCCCCGCCACCCTCTCAGCTCACACTGCCACCAGCCCCCCGCAGAGGGGACGCGCCCTGCCTGAGCTCACCCCCGGGGTACCCACAGCACCCCGCCGCCCTCCGCCAGCACTCAGTGGCGGCCAGCCTGGACCAGTCTCTCTTCTCCCGAGAGGCTGTCCTGCCTCCCCGCCACTGCCACTGCCCTGCTTTCCAGACCCCAAGCCAAGCAGCCGAGCAGGGCAAGTTCCCACTGCAGAGGAAGAGGAAGTGGGGCGTCAGCCCCGTGAAGCCCTCATGGGGTAACGGGGCCTAATGACTCGCGGTCAAGCAGCCAGGAAACCAGCAGACTCACCGGTGGCGAGTACTCACCCCAGAAAAACTCAGACCCAAAAGAGGAGAGCCGGCGTCGGCTCAACCCTCTGGACCCGACCACGAGGTTGCACAAAGGACACAGGACAGAGGCACGTGCAGAATCCCACCAGGAAGATGCAGCCGCCCAGCCCAGAAGGCGGGAAGCTGATGGCGTCCCCGAGCCAGTCCCCTCAACCCACAAGTCTCAAGGGGGGGGCGGGCGATGAAGTCGAGCTGCAGACTGGGACTGCGGACAGCGACTGTTCAGGCTGGGGGTGGGGTCAGGGGGGTGACGGCTACCGGGCAGTTTCTTTGGAGGGAGGGAACAGTCTGCAAATCACTAAAATGGCCCGAGGCTCACACTGAGACCGGGTCTGTCTGGTGCGTGAATTACGCCTTAGTAAAACTTATTTTCAGAAGATGCTCAAGAGACATGTCGAGCACAACGCGGCCCTGACTTGGATTCTGATTCGGTCGCGTGTCGAAATCCGGAAACCAAACCAGGAGATCCAAGCACCCGTGTGGTCCGGGACGCTGAGGGACGCTCAGGGCTGAAACTGATGACTAGGGGGCTCCCTGGAAGGAGGGGACAGCCCTTTGTTTTGTAGAGACGTCTCTGAAGCATCCGTGAGTAAACGACGTGACCAGGGCTCTGGCGTGCGGGCCCGTGGAGGCTGGGAGCGCACTGCTCCACCCCTCACGTTTCCCGGCAGACTCAGCTCAGCGTCTGCAGTGCCACCTCCTCCAGGCAGACTCCCTGCCTGCGCCCACCCTCCTCAGTCTGTTCTTAACATGGCACCCCTGGGATCCTCTGAGAAACGCGGCCAGCTGATGCCCGTCCTCTGCTCAGTCCCTCCTGGGCTCCGGGTCCCTGTGGAGGCCTCCGAGCCCATCCTGACCTCCCACCCTCGGCCCCGACCCTGCTTGCCGCGGTCCGTCAGCAGCGCACATCCTGACACACTTCGTCGCCGCTTCGCTGGTGGACGTCCTGGCTTCTTGCCGTGCTCCTGACCGCTCACCCCCAAAAGCTTTGATGCCTACAGCTCACGGTTAATTTGTAATTACCCGTCTCAGACGCTCAGAGACACCTTCCGAGTCTAATGTGATGTTGTCACCGAGAGCCATGGGTTTTGACATTTAACGAATGGCACTTCTCAAAGCTGCAGCACAGAGAGAACAAAGTGTCCTCAGTGATGTCCCCCGTCACCGACGGGGCCACTCTAGAGTCACTGCGTAGAAACAACAAGCAGAAAACTGCCTTTTCTTCCGCCCGGTTGTGACTGGGCTCGTCACGTGGAGACAGAGCCAGGTGCGGCCTCGGCTTGCTCCTGTCCATGCGGCCAGGCAGGGCGGGTCTCCGGCTGCCACGAGTCCCAGCGGCGCGGGCTGCTCTGCGCAGCTCCGTACCTGGCTCCGCTCCCGTGGCTCTGCCGGAACCGGCGCTCAGAGCGTCAGGGCCGACTCCGCTCCCTGGGAACGCCACCGAGACGCAAAGCGCCTGGTGACCGTCACCTGCCTGGGGTACGGCCCGTCAGCGCCCTCTCACCCTCACGGCCGGCAAAGTAAAGACCCGGAGGGGGGTCTTTCCCCGGGGGGCAGGTGCGCACG
>NW_011889295.1:302680-310547 GCF_000151845.1 Pteropus vampyrus | reverse complement strand
AAGCTGATGGCGTCCCCGAGCCAGTCCCCTCAACCCACAAGTCTCAAGGGGGGGGCGGGCGATGAAGTCGAGCTGCAGACTGGGACTGCGGACAGCGACTGTTCAGGCTGGGGGTGGGGTCAGGGGGGTGACGGCTACCGGGCAGTTTCTTTGGAGGGAGGGAACAGTCTGCAAATCACTAAAACGGCCCGAGGCTCACACTGAGACCGGGTCTGTCTGGTGCGTGAATTACGCCTTAGTAAAACTTATTTTCAGAAGATGCTCAAGAGACACGTCGAGCACAACGCGGCCCTGACTTGGATTCTGATTCGGTCGCGTGTCGACATCCAGAAACCAAACCAGGAGATCCGAGCACCCGTGTGGTCCGGGACGCTGAGGGATGCTCAGGTCTGAAACTGATGACTGGGGGGCTCCCTGGAAGGAGGGGACAGCCCTTTGTTTTGTAGAGACGTCCTCTGAAGCATCCGTGAGTAAACGACGTGACCAGGGCTCCGGCGTGCGGGCCCGTGGAGGCTGGGAGCGCGCTGCTCCACCCCTCACGTTTCCCGGCAGACTCAGCTCAGCCTCTGCAGTGCCACCTCCTCCAGGCAGACTCCCTGCCTGCGCCCACCCTCCTCAGTCTGTTCTTAACACGGCACCCCTGGGATCCTCTGAGAAACGCGGCCAGCTGATGCCCGTCCTCTGCTCAGTCCCTCCTGGGCTCCAGGTCCCTGTGAAGGCCTCGGAGCCCATCCTGACCTCCCAACCCTTGGCCCCGACCCTGCTTGCCGCGGTCCATCTGCAGCGCACATCCTGACACACTTCATCGCCACTTCGCTGGTGGACGTCCTGGCTTCTTGCCGTCCTGACCGCTCACCCCCCCAGGCTTTGATGCCTACAGCTCACGGTTAATTTGTAATTACCCGTCTCAGACGCTCAGAGACACCTTCCGAGTCTAATGTGATGTTGTCACCGAGAACCATGGGTTTTGACATTTAACAAACGGCACTTCTCAAAGCTGCAGCACAGAGAGAACAAAGTGTCCTCAGTGATGTCCCCCGTCACCGACGGGGCCACTCTAGAGTCACTGCGTAGAAACGACAAGCAGAAAACTGCCTTTTCTTCCACCCGGTTGTGACTAGGCTCGTCACGTGGAGACAGAGCCAGGTGCGGCCTCGGCTTGCTCCTGTCCATGCGGCCAGGCAGGGCGGGTCTCCGGCTGCCACGAGTCCCAGCGGCGCGGGCTGCTCTGTGCAGCTCCGTACCTGGCTCCGCTCCGGTGGCTCTGCCGGAACCGGCGCTCAGAGCGTCAGGGCCGACTCCGCTCCCTGGGAACGCCACCGAGACGCAAAGCGCCTGGTGACCGTCACCTGCCTGGGGTACGGCCCGTCAGCGCCCTCTCACCCTCACGGCCGGCAAAGTAAAGACCCGGAGGGGGGTCTTTCCCCGGGGGGCAGGTGCGCACGGCTCTGGGGCCAAGCAGACGACAGGGACAGACCGTCAGCGACAGAAACAGCGGTGGCTGGGCACGTCCGAGGGGCAGCGGCGACCTGCCCGCTTCGCCCAAAGTGGGAGAAGGGTGCTCACCCCGTCCCGCAGCCAGGACGCGTGAGAGGTGGGCGACCGGGAGCTCGTGTGTGTGAGGACAGGCGAGGGGCCGTCCGCAGCAACGCCTGACGGCTCCCGGGCCCAGGCGCCCGACAGCCACGTCTGCCCAGGCCTCCTCCGTCCGCCCTCCGTCCGCCCGGGCCTCCTCCTCACCGCCCTGCGTCTTCCTTTGCGTCCTCCTCAGGTTTCCCGTCTCGTTAATTACGTTTCCACAAAAAAGGTGACGACGCCCCGCCTGCTGGCCCCGAGGCCCAGGCAAACCCCATCCCCCGGGGCCTCGGTTTCCTCCCGTCACCGCTCGGCCCGCTGCCCGTGGACGGGACCGAGGGCCCTGAGCACACGAGCACCTGGGACGGGAGTGTCAGTCCTCGTCTGTCACTGGGCGGCCCCCGCCCAGGGCTCCGGAGCCCCCGTCACTCCACACGCCCTGCCGCGCCACCCCCGTGTCCTGCATGAGCTCGGGGCCGAGAACCCGGGGGGCGAGCTGCCACACCGGGGCCCCCGCTACCCACGTCCGGAGAGAGCCGCACGCCCGCACGGCGCAGCCGGCCCGGCCCGGCCCGCGAACCTCGGCTCCGCGCTGGAGCCCACATTGCAGCGCCCCACGGGGACGTGGACAGGGGCTCAGGCAGAGACCTGGGCAGGGAGCCACCCAAATTCCTGAGTCAGGCAGGTTCTGGCCCTGCCAGACCTGTCTGCTGGGATAGGTGCTCGAGACGGACGTGACCAACGCTACCGAGGACTTAGGGACCCCGCCCCAATACAGACTTTCAGAAGTCTCCTCTGCCAACTCTAAGTGAGGTCGCAGACAGGCTGTGCCCGAGGCACCGTGGCACCAAAGTGGCATCAAGACCCACGGCCAGCAGGAGTGGCTGGCGCTCCGCCAGACCCCAAGCTTCGTTGAGAGAGGGACCCGCACGTGGACTTGGCTCCTACGGCCCATCACAAAGCCCTCTCTGGGGCGTCTAGTCTCACCTCCTGGAAGTGCGTCCCCCGCGGGCTGGGGGCCGTCCTCCATGTCCCCTTCCAGCCCGAGCCCCTCCCTCGGCCCCGCTCCTCCCGAGGGTGCTGGAGGCCAATTCTCTGCCCCTCCCCACCCTGCTCCCAGTACCACTGGGTCCTGAACCCAGCCCCCAGGGCTGTCAGCTGGGATGCCTGCCAAGTGTGATTCCCCGGGTCTTTGGGGCAGAGGCGGGAAAGGCTTCAGGTGGTTCTCTGACCAGGTGCTGCGTGTGGGGAGCCAGGGCCCACCCACTCAGAGCACCAGCTGTGCGCCAGCCCAAATCCGCGACCCCGAGCCCAAAGCCCTGTCCACCCGCCCACCGTGCCCTGCCAGATGCCTTCTCCAGCACCCACCCCGGCCCCCAGACCTCAAACTCGCCTGCGAATGGCACAACCACTCTGCCCCTGAAGCCTGCTGGGCCTTCTTTATCCGTTTTGTTAACCGGTAACCAAGCTGGACGCAGTGTTACCCCACCCATCAGATCACCCGTTAGGACATCGGCCGACAGGGGCATGACGGCGAGGGTGCGGCCCCCCCCACCCCGAATGCGTCCTCTGGGGGCCTCTGCCCGGTCCTCACGAGCTTCAGAACCCCGCGAGGGGGCAGGGCCAGAGCTCCGCGTGGGTCCACACCGACACCCGAGGGTGAGGACCCAGACGCTCAGCACATCTCGCTCCGACCTCACGACAACCCCAGGTGGGCCCTGTCATCCCCACCATCCCCACGTGAAAGCTGCCGGAGTCACAGAGCCAGTCAGGGGTGGTCTGGGACCCAGGCAGCAGCAGGTGTCCCTGCCAGGTGGAGGCTCCCCAGGAAGTGCACACGACAGCCCCAAACCCAGGCCGGGGCCGGGCTGCTGAGCTCTGGGTGCGAGACCTCGGTCTTGGCCCTCACAGCTGTGCCACGCGGAGGGCCCCGCTGTGCTAGGCCCCGACCATCGGCCACAATCCCCACCCTGCTTCCATGGCTCCGTCCCCAGGCCACCGCCCAGGCCCCTCCTCCCCCTAGCAGGAGCCCGGTCACACGACACAGCACGCGCGCGGCACGTGGGGCCACCTTCCCCGTCACCGAGGCACTCTTCCACAGAGGCCCCGGGGCCCGGCGGGGTCGGAGGTCACCGCAGGATGCGAGGATGACCCACGCCAGCCGGGCCCTGTCCCTGCTTTACAGGAGGGGACACCGAGACCCGGGACGAGGATGGGGCTGGAGCTGACGCCCAGACCCCCTGTCTGTCCACAGGACCTCGAGGAAAGTAAAGAAAGGTTAACAGGTGGGGTGAAGTTCTGAGTCCCACACCAGCGACTGCTCGGCAGGCGGCAGTGGGGCCGGATGTCACCTTGCACCTGCTGCTCCAGCCGGCACCCCTGGGTACAAACCAGCAGCAACCCCTCAAAAGACCCCGCGTGCGCCCTTCAGATTTTACGAGAAATTTTCGTAAATGCAAAGCCACCGGAAAGAGAGGTTAACCGTGTTTGAGCCCTTTATCTGTGGGCCTACGGGCCAGCCCGAGGTTTAAGAAAGGCCTTGGTCAGGCAGACGTCCGGCCCGCTCGGCCCAGACAGCGCCCTGCACGCCCGCTGGCCCAAGGAAACACCCGAGGGCGCCCGTCGCACCTGCGAAAGTTTCCGGTCCAGGTGACAAACGGTACGGCCGTCCGGGCACAGCAATGCCGAGGGCTAAATGAGAAGGGCCCGGAGGACGAAGGGCAGCGTCAGGTTTTAAACTTCGAGGGGAAAAAGGCGGAGAGATAAAGAGAGAAAGAAACATTGCTCAATAATCCTTTAACTCGGCACAGGGCAGCAGGGCAGGCACGAAACCTGGGCACCACAATCGCAGCCGGCACTGCGGCTGAGGCCCGTCTGCAGAGGCGGCCGGGGACAGACCAGCGTGGGGGTGACGGAAGAAGCCGTCTGCCCCGGACCCGCGAGGGAAGCCCAGCCCAGCAAACGGCTAGGAGAGATGGGCAGCACGAGGGCCACTGGGATCGCCGTGGTTTCTGCAGGCCACAACGTCCCCTCTGCTGGACGAGCGACACACGGGACAGGTTCTGCTGCCGCTGGAGACGACAGACGCAGAGTCACTGTCCAGACACTCAGTGTGCCGGAATTAAAACCACGAGCAACGGGCCCCCCAACCGCCTTCCTCAACAAAACGGGGGGCGGTGGGGGCAGGGGGGGCAGGATACTCTGCAGAGAGAATGTTAAAACTTAAATGGTCTCGCAAGTCAAGAGCGGGGGAAAGGGGAAAGGGCACCTTTAGAGTCCAGACCAAAGAGGCTCCAAAGACATAAAACCAAATTTACGGCGAACTTTCACCAAATTCAGGATCTGCAACAATCGACCGCAAACACGCTCCCGAGATAATAAGGAACTGTGGCCTGCTGAGGGTGATAACGGCACTGGGTTTGACGTGGCCCATGCTCAGACAGGGTACTGAAGTATTAGGGCTGAGATGACGGGTCTAGAACTCGCTTCAGAACACTGCAAAGAAAGAGCGGACAGGGGCTTGTGTGGGGCAAATGCGGGAAACCCTGATAACTGCTGAAGCTTGGTGACGGATAAACGGGAGGGCGCCATCGCCCTATTTTTGTGTATTTTAAATGAGTTCACAATAGAAACTATTTCAAAAGATCCAACTGGTTACATTTTGAGGACTCACAACAATTCAAGAAACAAAAAAATGTCCGTATCAGACCAGCATGTTACAGTAGCATTGTATAACTCACATACAATAAACGCAGCCAGCACTGCTAAGACTTCTGAAACTGCACTAGAAGTTACCAAAAGATACTCTGCTTCCTAAAGCCATATAGGCTTTAGGCGCTGAAGCTTTGCATCTTTTTTCTCACGCACTTATTTAAACCCTTCTGTAAGGTTTACAACAGATCTGAGGAGACCATACCACCATGCCAACTTCTGGCCAGGGCACAGTGCCATCTGCTGTGATGACACACGTGCCCCGTCAGTGGGAGACCAGGTCCTACCTTCGGGGGGAGAAGTGGGGTGCAGGAGGAGTTAGAAACCACAATGAAAGTTGTTTATTTTCAAAGTCACCATCCTGTGTAGACAACCCTCAAACAAGCCTCAGGTGTCCCAGAGGTTACTCTGTAGCAAATCTGGGAGGCGGTGTAACACACAGGGGTCCCCTTGCAGCGGGCATGCGCTCAGACACACTAAGATATTTAAGTGGGTTAAAAAAAAAAAAAAAACTAAACTAATTTGTTCACCTATGAAGGTTCTGAGTCACTGGAGAATCCACCCATCCTAAACCACAAACTCTTTCAAATAATTCAAAAAACAAATAGTAACACACTTAATTTCAGAGTCCAGATATTCACTCACCTCTGTAACATAGCATCAGCAATGGGCATGACACAAACCTACTATGAACTCTTTAAAATTAATTTTCTTAGTAAGTCACTGAACACATATATTAAAAATTGGAGGTAACAAAACGATTTGTAATTTTCGTACAATCCAGATCAAATGTCTTCTCATTATTCTAAATTAGGAAATATAGTATTAAAAAGAGTTTCAATGAAGAGATTCTATTCCAAAAATTCCTCTTAAACAAAATTAAAAGCCTCTAGTATTTAGAATACGATTGTACCGCACCACAGCCTTATAATTTACAGCTCACTCACACAGCCTGAAAGTTGGGTTCAGTCCCATCCTGCCATTAGCTAAGAACGATCCTACGGACCCATTTATTTTCTCGTCCGAAGCTGACCCATGGCAGGCGGGTCCATCTGTGACCGTGACCGTGGCCCTCTCCTCACCATGCCACAGCACAGAGGCCCACACCGGAGCCAGGGCCTCCCCAAGGCTGTCAGCGACCAGAAGTGAGCCTGGAGATGGACAGGGCTCCAGCATTCTCAAAAAAATGGACCAGACCAGGAAATCTCGCGGTGCCTCCTGGAGCCCGTTTCAACGATACCTGTGCGTACTCGCGCACCAATCTCGTCTACATGGCACAGGTGTTTCTTACTACGGGCCAAGGTCAAAACGACTGACAGCCACTTCTCTAAGGAGAGAGTCGGCTTGGGGATCAGGCAGATCGCCCTAATGCTCGCTGGCCTCACGACCTTGGCAAGGTCTTAACCTCTCTGAGCCTATGAATACCACCGACTCAGCCAGCTGCCAAGGATTCAGTAACGTCCAACACGACACAGATGCCTGAGCTTCCTCAGGCTTCTTCACTCGTTCCAGGCCCTCGACCTTTAAACCGAAAATCTGAAAAAACTGCAGTGTGGAGGCAAAACTCTCACTGGGTCCTTCACGCGGGGGCAGGCAGGTGGGGGCCGCCACCCAGAGTCTCAAGAAGCCAAATATGCCCCCAAGACTGACAACAGAGTCCAGGACCCTTCCCCACAAAGGCTGGGCCACATCCCAGGTGTGGGGTTAAAACCATTCTTCAATCAACTTGCTGAGCGCGCTTCAAAGTTCCTCAGGCTCAGCCTTGGAGCAGCTTTCTAAGTGATATCGGAAAAGAGACAGAAGTCACAGGCGAGAAGCTGCCTGTGACCAGACACAGCAGTGGGGGACAACGTCAGGGGACCCATGCCGATCAGAAGGGGCTTCCAGACTCCGGATTTGGAGCAGGTCTGGAACAGGTGGGGCCAGGGTCCCCTCCACAGGAGGCCACGGGGATGGGGGGCGGGTAGGCAGAGAACGCACCAAGCACGGGGCCAGGACCACCTAGCACGGTGGTCGCGGGGCCTGCAGCCCGCTGGAGCCTGGCGGACAAAGGGGGCAGGCAATGCCCTGTGTAAGTGGCAGGGCCAGCGGGAACTTCAGGAGCCACGTGCCTGGCGGGAGACCGGGGAGCAGCTTTACAACACTGGACCGTTTCCTTGGCCCGCGGAGTCAAGAGCCCTTGTAACTGTGCGTCTAAGAGGGGGGTGGGGGTGGGGGTTCTGCTTTTAGCACTTTAAGTTTTTGAGAACTTTTCCGGAGAGAGAGGGGCCGACTCGTGAGCGGGGTGCTAAGGGAATGAGCACAACTCCTCGCCGCCCGTAGTAAACTGTAAACGGCAATTAGCCCCTGAATAAGGGGACGGCGTGTCTGGAATGAGAATGAGCCGCACGCAGTTTCGGGGTTCGGGGGGCCGCCTCCTTTCCCTCTCAGTCTGCAGTCATAACTACCAACGGGAATGGGCCAAAATTCAGCATCTGCAGACTTTCCCTTCAGAGGGGGCCGCAGAAGTGCTGGCAACCAGAAAAGCGAAAGCGAGCGCGCTCCGGGCTGGCCGCCCGCGCCCCGCGCCCCGACCCGGGCC
>NW_011889295.1:299649-301586 GCF_000151845.1 Pteropus vampyrus | reverse complement strand
CCCACCGGGGTTTGAACTTGAACACGTCCGGTCCTCGCGCACGACCACACCGCCACCTCCCGGCCGAGAGCCCAGGAAATCCGTGTAGAAAAATATTCATAGTGAGTTTCGGCGAATTTCAGTTTATGTCAGAAATGCCATCAAACTATGCCCGCTCCCCCTCCCCCGCCCCGCGCTCCCCGCCCCAGGCCAGCACTCGGGGCCTCGCAGGCTCTCGCCACGGGTCCCCATCCTGCTCCTCCGTGCAGTTCTGTACCTGCCCCACCTGGGCCCGCCTGTCCTCCCTCCTACCCGAATGCTCCATCCTTCATGATCCCCTGGGTCTGAGGGTTTGGGGGAGGGCTTTTAAGGGGCAGCCAGCCAGCCGGCAGGAACCTCCTTTCTCCCGGAATGGTGGGTGACGAGAAGTCAAGGGTGAAACAATGCTCATCAGCTGCTAACGCCCTTGCCTGCTGGCTCCATCCTTTAAACATGTATCATCCACACACTGGGTGCAAGGAGCTGCCAGTTCCCCCGGCCTAGGTTGAGAGCAAGGTGGAGTCCTGCCTGCAGGGAGGTCCTATGCAACAGGTCTATCACGAGTTCTTTGCCATCTTCAAGGACATCCCTAAAGTTCAGGAAAGCCAGCAGTTCCTCCAGAGAGGAAGTTAAAGGGACATCAGTCTTCACCAAATCACTGACATCAGCCTCCCAGCCACCCGTCCACACTCCCTAATTCTCAGCCCATCACCTCCACCCTCTTGGTGGACCAGGTGGCCTGGATCAACTGAGAAGCCCCTGAATTTGCTTTCCGCCTGTGACTGGCTCTCCACCCAACAGTCACCTCCTGTGAGCACAGATCTGATTGGGCGCCTGCTGTGCTCAGAACCCTTCACTGGCTCCCTGCGTGCATCCGCGTGTGGTGCAAAGCCTGTGTGGCTCTCGGTGCCCTGCATGACACAGCCCTGCCAGCTTTGCCAGGATCTTTCACTTCGCCTTCTTTGGGCTCTTTCTCGAGTGTTACTGAGAGCTGGACTCAGCAAAACCATTTTGGAAACCATGTCTGGCAGCGTGTGGAAGAGCTGACCACCGGGTTCTAGGTGCACAGGCTGCTGACCGACCGTGTGTTCCAGAGCCAGGAGTGGGTGAGAATGCACACCCGTACAGGACTGGATGCCACCCAGGTACCCATCGGCCGTGGAGCAGGTCACGAGAGCTGCATGTATTCCTAACGGGGCCTCTAGCAGCAAAAATGAACACCCTTCAGCTAGGTGCGATCCACGGCAACAAACGTCGGGTGCAAGAAGCCAGAAGCCCCGCTGCAGGATTCCATGTCTGCAATTTCCACCACAGGCACCATGAAACTCCGTGGTTCAGGGGTGCGTCGTTTAGCAAAAAGCTAAAGAGAAACAAGAAGGCGGTTGCCACGGAGTCCTTATGGTGGGGTACTGCTGGGGGTGCCGTGACTACAGAGAGGCCCTGGGAGCTTTGGGGTTGCAGGGAGCTTCCGGTATCACTGCAGGTCTCCTGAGCTGCACATTTGCTTTTTATATGCCTTTCTGTACCTTTGCTGTATTTCACCACCGATACATTTCACGTCATGACTCCCCTGGGTACGAACCATGCCCTCCGGAGCTGCGTCTCCGTCTTACACACGCGGCTCAGTGCTGCGACCGAAATCCCCGCGTGACTCAGCCCTAGCCGCTGCGCCGCTGCCACTGTGACCTCTGGCCCCAGGAAGCCACCGGGAAACCGTTTCCTCTCTTTCCGCTCGGCGCCCCGGCCCTGTGAGCGCACACGCGGGTTCAAGTTTGTCGCCAGGGTTCCTCTGCACGTCTGGCAAGATAGTGTCTGGCGAGATAGTGTCTCCCGGGCGCTTCTTTGTGTCGCTTCCCCGCCGAGACCGCCTCGCGCGCCCCCTGCTGGTGGAGGGGCGCTGTCGCCGCCTGCCCGGCCCG
>NW_011889295.1:293455-296964 GCF_000151845.1 Pteropus vampyrus | reverse complement strand
GGCAAAAGACCCAGAGAGACATCTCACCAAAGAGGAAATACCAAGGGCTAAGAGGCCCATAAAAAGATGCTCAACGTCACTGACCAAATTCCAACAACAGTGAGATAGCCACACACACCTATCAGAACGGCTAAAACAGTGACAACACGTGCCAACCCAACAGACTTGTTTCCGCTACAATGTTGAAAGTTGCACACTCAAATGCATGTTCTCCAAAGGTCTTGGGGGATGAATGTGGATGTGACAGTTGCAACTTGTAGCATTTCCTGGAGTCAAAGAGATAAATAAAAGCTGTTTTTTTATAGAGAGAGAAACCATTAACTAACATTATACGATTTGTCAAAGTAGTAAAGTATATAATAAACAAGTATCAATGTTTAACTTTCTACAATTCCTTTACTGTTGTTCTTATCTAGTATGATGTTTCTTTGAAACAATCTACGGATAAACTATCACTCAGTAAGGTTTGTGGCTATGAGACCAATATTTTAAAATTAACCACCAGTCTACATACTGGTGACACTTAAAAATAAAATTAAAACGGAGGGAAACATCCAAAATCTAGAAATAAATCTTACGAAAGAAATGCAAAATCTCTGCACAGAAGTCTATAAAACATTATAGAGAAATGTAATGAGACCCAAATAAATAGAGATAGCATGTTCCTGTGTTGGGATTCACCAGTGGCAAGATGTCACTTGTCCCCAAAGTGACCTATAGATATGATTTCAATAGGTTTGGTTTTTGTTGCTGTCGGGGCGAGAGGCTCGACAAGCTTATTTTATAGTTTATGTGGCAATGCAAAGGGCCAAACGAGGCAGGTCACTCTGGAGGTAGGGAAAGGTTTCTTAAACGAAACAAAAGAACACTATCGTGAAGGAAAAGAATGAAATAGTGGATTTCATTAAATTAAGAACTTCTGTTTATCGAAAGACACCATACACGTGCCCCTTATTTGGAAGTGATTTTTTTTTTTTTTAAGTAGATAAAAATTTGGGAGACTATTAGTAAAATCGGAATTCTGGCTGGATATTCGATGATATTAAGGAATAACTACTCATTTTTTTAGTTGTGAAAATGGTGTTTTGATCGCGTCAATATAAAAGAACTTATCGAGTTTCGAGAGTCACGCTGGAGCATTTTCGAGTACGATGCAACGGCAGGAACTGGCCGGGATGTGGCTGAAGGCAAGCGAGGGGCGTGCGGGGCCCCCGCGCTCCTCCGCTTTGTGTATTTGAAATGCCCACGACAAAAAGTTAGAGAGCGGCATCCTGGACAGAGCGCGCCCCAGAGCGGGAGGGGACATTGCAACATATGTGCCCGGCAACGAGCAAAGGAACCTGCTCAGGATACATGAGTTAAACACATTTTTTTAAAACGATCCAGTCGAAAAGTTGGCAAAACACTTGGACAGACTCTTCGAACAGAGAAATGCACGAGGCCAACGAAAGCGTGCTTCGTTAGTAATCAGGAGATGGATGCCCAGGGCACAGCAGACACCACCACGGACCCGGCAGCGCCCGGCTGCTCCAAAGTCAGGAGGGAGACACAAACGCGTACTCGCTGCGCAGCCACGGGGTGTCTGAGCTTGTGGTGGCGTGGTCACGTGCTTAACAACGAGTTCCTTCTCCCTCACTCCCCAACCCGTCACCGTGACTGTCAACAGAACCTCTTAAAGCCCTGGACCACCCACCCGTCTCCCCTCATCGCCTCCTGCCCCAGCTGCTGGAATTGGCTCCTCAGGGTGTCACCCATGCCCCTCAGCCTCCTAGAGTCTCGCCTGTAACTTTCAAAGCACGGCGGGCCGTGTCACTCTGTCCAAACTTCTCCTGTCATCTGCTGCTCACGGGGGAAAGACACACGGGATGTGGCCTGCCTCTGGAGCGGTCCCTGGCCCCCTGGCCAGCTGTGCTGAGCCCCGCGTGCTCTCGTGGCCTGCCTTCGCGATGCCCTGAGCCTGCGGCTGAAGGGCGTCAGGAAATGCTAACTCGGGAAGCGAGCGTGGAGATCTAGTTCCCAAACGAGAGGCGGCCATGGGCCAACACGCTCTCTTCGTCTGCCCAGATGTGGGACAGCACCTCCACTTCTGAATAGTGCTGCATGGGAGACTCTGACGAACAGAGGAAGCATAACCAGCATTCGCGCAGTGCCTGGGTTTCTGTCCCGTCGACATCACCTTGGTGGCCTCACTTCTCTGAAGGGGCAGTGGGTGGCGCCATGTGGCTCAGGACGGACCCTACGACCTCTGCAGCTGAGGGTTAGCACAGCATCCTCGATGGACCCTCGCACGCTGGACGTGGTCAGCAGTGAGGGGACACGCGGCTCGTTCCTGCCGCAGGCCTGGTACGTTAGTGGGCACCCTATCCGTGGTGGCTCAACACTCGCCCAAGGCCCTCTGTTTCAAGATCCAGTGTCCCCATGCCCCCACACGCGAAGGAGGGCAATCAGAGTTGGGACACAGGGACTGTGTGGTCACTGCAAAGGACGATGTAAAGCGATCTGGGGAGGAGAGGGGCGTTGCTGCGTCAAAGCCTCACGCCGACGGGGGCGAGAGTGTCGTCCTCCCTCGGGGAAGCAGAACCTTCGCCCCCACCCCCCGGGGCCCACGCACTTCCTGCTGCGTGAACACCGGCCAGCGCGCTGCTTCCCGCCCTGGTGCCCGTTCTCGTCAGCCCTTAGAGTACCGCGTTCATGCAGCAGGTGGGAGGCTGAGGCGCAGGGCCCACGCGGCCAGGCAGCAGCAGAGCCACCTCCCAGCAGGCACAGTGGGACTGTCGCAACAGGGGCTCTGGAGTTGATCTCTTGGTTTATTCTGAGCGTGAGGTTCACGGCCGCGCTTGGCATCGGCGGTCTCGTTTCATTCACATACTCCCTAAAAATATTTTAAATATTTTTATCCCCTTCACACCTTAAGTTGACACCTAAAATGTTTCATAAGCCAAAGTAGTTACGAAGAATACAATTTCTGGCATATTGTAAATATTGACACTGAAAAATAAAACCGTCACGGGACTTTTTAAAACGCAGCCAGATGGAACGTAAGCGCCAGATGAACTCGCTGTGCGACGTGACCCGTCGGGAGCCAGCGCGGGGCCGGCCCTCCTTCGGCGCCCGGGACTCGGAGGGCGCTCTGCTGCCACAGAACTCGTGTCTCCTTTTCCCTCTTCCAGTTACCCTAAGGTGACGTTTTTACACTGGAAAGTCTCATTGCTCACTCCACATACTTCTCTACAAGAGAAATGGGTACGTGAATTGAAAACTTTAAAATTGGTTTTGTTTCCTGTGAGGCTTCGTTAGAAAAATTCTTCTAGATTTATTTATCGTTACAATGATCAGTTTCATAACTGATCAAAACACAAATATGTCGCAAATTTGGAAAAATACCGACGGGCCACGACAGCACACCTTTGCTGCGGACGCGGGGCTTCCTCTTCCTGTGAGTCCGGGAAGGACCGGTGAGCGGGACAAGGCTCCCGTCACCCTGTCCCCACCTCTGACTGGCTCACAGC
>NW_011889295.1:290409-292523 GCF_000151845.1 Pteropus vampyrus | reverse complement strand
TAGGTTAACACTGCGAAGGGGTTAGAAAAGCCACAAAGAAATTATCGAGAAGAGAAAAAAAACTGGCTGGACCACGCGGCCGCCCCAGGCTGGCTGCGGCGTGAGGCTGTGCGGGACGAGGCTCATCTGAGGCTGGGGCCTGGTCCCTTCTCCTAGAGCTGCCGAGTTTAACCCGAAGTATTCAGAAAGGCGTGGTGGACATAAAAATAGTTAACTCATCTACACTTTTGGCAGTAAACACTTTTTAGACAGTTTTTATTAGTTCTTTACCTACATTTTGGTTCAACTCCTAGAGCAGCAAATTTAGTTTATCCCGTTTCTTGGATGGATGGACAGCACATAACTTGACCCACAGAGCCAGCCAGTCCCCGTCAGACACTCGGCCACAGACGACTTTTTGTTGGAAGGTGACTTCATTTAAACGCTAATGCGCATTTCCAGGGCTATTACAGACTCCACCGAGAAGGGAATTGAGGGCGGCGTTTTTAAGGTAGATTACTAAAAGCAGTCAGGCCGAGATTCCACGGAAAAGGTCTAGTACTTTTAATGTATCTATTACGTTACGAGAGCAAGGACACACACCTCTGTGCTCTTTAACAGGACTTAGTCTGTAATAGCACAATGTAACCTGCACCTAGAGTGACGAAAGTTACTTGGGAGGCGTAAGTAAAAGACAAGGCACAGGATTCCTTTGGTACGTGTGTGTGAACGTTAATGCTGACGTACGCTTTTGGCTTCTGAGATTAAGTAAATGAGAATCAAGTATAAAACTCAGAAATAACTCCATTCATTTTGTTACAAAGCCCCATCCAATTTTATGAGTTTAAAGAAAGAGAAAGGCATATATACTGCTTAAAAAGCGTCACTCTGGCAGCTCACGTGCCGTACGTACTTTTTGCTGTTAGGTGGCAAATATTCAGTATTGAATAAGATGAAATAAGATGACAACTGATCAAAGTTACAGTAGTTCTCGCAACGATTTAATGAGTTTTCACTGCCTCACTGGTTAACGCCCATCTGAAGTGAGAGCTTGTGAAGTTTGATCTGGGTTTTATCCAGTGTATCTTGAACGTGATTGTCTCAGAAAGCAGTCCAGTCAGATTTCAGAATTATCCCCGCTGCAGATGTCTGAGGGGGCTTTCTCTCTGCACCTGATGACACGCCAACCAAGGTGAGTCCTGAGATTAACGACAATAACAAAAAGAATTGCTTAGCTAAACTTAAAAAGCTATTTTTGGCACGCACGGTCGGCCTCACTAGGTGACTCTTGTCTGCAGAACAACGAGCAGAGTCACCCACCATCCTGACGCTCTGCCGGGCAGCTGCGCCTGTCCCCCAGCTCACACGCTGACACGTCGCCCATCGTCGTCCGTCTCCCCCGTTCTCACTTACGGGATGTGCGAGCCCACCTGCGACTCCTCGTACTGGAAGCGAAGTCCAACCAGGGGCCAAGGGCACTCGCTCCAGGGAGACTTGTCGGGGGCAGTCTGGGTCGTCACCGCTGGGAGGGAGGAGAGTGCCTGGCGAAACTCCACGGCCGAGCCCTGCGTCACACACGCAGAGCTTCGCCACAGGCACCCGACTGTTCCTGTTAATCCTCCCAGTCGCCTTCGCGGTGACGAGGACGCAGACTCGGAGACCGGAGGACGCCAAAGCATGAGAGACACCCGGAGGGATGACACCCCCTTGACCTATTTCGGGTCAAGTAAATGTCACAACTACAGCAGGAAAAAACACGTATTCCCCAGGGCACATCCCGCCCCTCAGCCTGGGAGGCCCTGCACCCAGCCTGCTCCCTCCGAGTCCCCGTGCTGTGGCCCTGGCTCCATCTGCTCCACAGCACGGCTCAGATTCTAGCAGGACTGGACGCTCGCCGCTGACAGTCCCCGTTACGAGTGAACTCTGTGGGAGCCGCTGGCCCGGAACGAAACGACAGGGACAGGGCTGCCAAGGGCACTCCTTCACAGGTGGCACTGCTCCCGTTCGCACCTCCACCTTTACTGAGGAGGACGATGGACGGGGTGACTCGCCCTGGGCCGCCCTTCTGTGGCGACTCCCCTGACCTGCCCAGAAGGCAAAGGAGGAAAGAAACTGATGATTACTGAGAGCTCCCT
>NW_011889295.1:274831-290359 GCF_000151845.1 Pteropus vampyrus | reverse complement strand
GAGGAGAGTGCCTGGCGAAACTCCACGGCCGAGCCCTGCGTCACACACGCAGAGCTTCGCCACAGGCACCCGACTGTTCCTGTTAATCCTCCCAGTCGCCTTCGTGGTGACGAGGACGCAGACTCGGAGACCGGAGGACGCCAAAGCATGAGAGACACCCGGAGGGATGACACCCCCTTGACCTATTTCGGGTCAAGTAAATGTCACAACTACAGCAGGAAAAAACACGTATTCCCCAGGGCACATCCCGCCCCTCAGCCTGGGAGGCCCTGCACCCAGCCTGCTCCCTCCGAGTCCCCGTGCTGTGGCCCTGGCTCCATCTGCTCCACAGCACAGCTCAGATTCCAGCGGGACTGGACGCTCGCCGCTGACAGTCCCCGTTACGAGTGAACTCTGTGGGAGCCGCTGGCCCGGAACGAAACGACAGGGACAGGGCTGCCAAGGGCACTCCTTCACAGGTGGCACTGCTCCCGTTCGCACCTCCACCTTTACTGAGGAGGACGATGGACAGGGTGACTCGCCCTGGGCCGCCCTTCTGTGGCGACTCCCCTGACCTGCCCAGAAGGCAAAGGAGGAAAGAAACTGATGATTACTGAGAGCTCCCTGTATGTTATTCCCTCTGACAAGCCGCCTGAAAAATTTTAAATCGTTTGAAGGAAGAAAAGCAACAGAAAGAACGTTACACCGAGACCTTAATGGTGACACCTTTTTAATAGGTCAAAGTAACTGTACAGTTCATTATATTCTTCCTGAGAATAATTTATATCCCCCGACAAACTACAGGGAGGGTACAGTCTCAAAATCATGGAACAGAATGATGGCGTCACGGACAGCAGAAGAAAACCAAATCTGTTTCGCTTAACTCTCTCCTGGGAAGAAAGACACGACGAAGGGTTAGTTAACTCCAGTGGCTGTAAAATAGTCAACATGGCTTTAATCTTTCTTTATAAATTATACAAAAATGGAAAACGGATGGTTCCAGAACCTCTTCTCGCTGCAGGGGGGAGGTGCTCTGGTCCGAAGCATTTCTGCTTCCAAGAACATCGCTACAAAAACTGGCACATTATTCTGGTGGAAAAAGACAAATGTTTTTCAGAGTGTTCTACAGCTAGTTTCCAACCAAATGTTTCACACGTCCACGTGAAAGTAAAAGGCGGGAAAGACGAAAGGGTCGTAGGTCTTTTTCTGAAATGACTCAAGTCTTCAAAATATAGCTTTTATATTCTCTCTCTGTAAAGTGGTATTAGCATATTGCAACTGAAGAGTGTTCTAACAACGAGACCCCGGTCTGGGGAACGTTCTGGTCGGCTTCCCCTCCGCCCTGTCTCCTTCCAACGTGCAGCTCGGCGAGTCCAGGAGCCAACGCGTGCCGGCCTTGGCCTCACCGGGGACACAGCCTCACGCGCACGCAAGCTCTGCTTCATGAATCTTAAAAGCGTCCCACGTACAATTTTCATTCTTAGAAAAACGCCACATTTTCGATGCTGAACTTTTCTTAACACCGATTAAAAAAAAAAAAATGAGCCCAAATCAGAACGTGGTTAGACCTGTGCGAGAGATTTTCGACCCGCTGTCCGTCAGACGGCTGCGCTGTGGGTGCTGGCGACGGAGGACAGGCGGCGTCCTCGCTGCTGGTGGAGCTCGGGCGCACGGCCCTGGGCGCCGCTCAGTGCGGCCTCGTCTGCCCGCGCGGCTTCAGCCTGGCCTGGTCGATGACGTCCAGCAGGTTCTTGGCGTCGACGGCCAGTGCGTGGGCGGCGGTCAGCATCTGCTTCTTGTACTCCTGCTGGAGGCTGGTCACAACGCACTGCTGGGCCAGCTTCGTCTTGCTGATGACCTCCCCCAGGTCGGAGTTCAGCAGCTTCTGGGCCATCTCGATCTGGAGGGACGAGAGAGGGGTCAGGAGCCGCTCCCCACGAGCCTCCCAGGGGGATTACGCACCTCCCTTGGTGCCTCCACGAGAAACACGGTCCTTTTCGCCCTTAAACAAACCTTCCTTGCCACAGGCAGTAAAGTCAGCGTCGCCGCGGGCACCACAACCATCACCACCGTTAACCGGCTTCGGGACGCCCGCCCCGCCCCTGGGGTGCCCACCCGCACCGTCCTGCAGCAGGACGAGGGGCCGTGCCCTACCTCTCGGTGGGTGCTGGCCGGCAGGACGGGAATGGTCTCATCCACCGTGGCCAGCAGCGTCCGCAGGGCCAGGCCGACCTCCTAAGGGACGAGAGCACAGCGGGTGAGGCCGCGGCGCCCCACGCCCGCCCTGGCGCCCCTCCTTCCACTCACGCCAGCTCTCATCTCCTTCCTGCCACTGCAGAGAAAACTTCTATGCTCCCTTCCTCCGCCCTGAGCCTGATCTCAGGTATGGGGTCATCTTCCCGCCCAGATCCAGATCTGAGTGCTCATCACTCCACGAGTCCGGGGAGCGGGGGGAGGGACAGAGGCTGGCGGATCGAGCGCGCTCCGGGGGTTCGGGGCGGCGCCCGGTCCTCCCCCCTTCTCTCCCGGCGCTTCCCGGCTCAGAAGGGCCCACACGCTGCTGCAGGCGCGGGGACCACGGCACCTGCCCTCAGGGCGCCCGCCGAGTCTGCTCTGCCCCAGCAAAGGGTCTGCCCACCGCCAGCGCCCAGCCCTCCGCGGGACTCGCCGGCACGTTCTTCAACTTGACACGAATGGCAATTTTGCCGCCTGCTTTTCTCGCTCAAGGCTGTGTGTGTGAACAGTAAGCAGTAAAGCCCGTGCCGCTGAGGACATGCCCACCCCAGAGCCGGGCAGGGACAGGAACTCGTGTGACTGCGGCAGTGACTGCAGGAGGTCACTGTGCTGCCCTCGCACGGACCCGCTGAAGCGCCAGGCCTGACCGCAGGGCCCCATGGCCTCCCCGCGGCACGGGACGTGGTCTGCCGGCGCACGGCGCGGGCGGCTTACCTTCACCATGGGCACGTACTCCTCTGGCGGGGCTGGCTGGATCTTGCTGGACATCTCGATGACGGCCTTCACCAGGCCCGTCACGTTCTCGTATACCCTGTCGTTGGAGCGGTCCAGGTTGGCAGTGGGAGGGGGGCTGATTTCCTGGGGCTGAAGCTGCCAACACAGAAGCTGGTTACCGTCCCGCTCTGCAGGGGTGGCGTGTCACCACGACCAGGCCAGAAAGCTCCTCAGAGGAGACAGAGGCAGACCACGCCACCGACTGTCTGCTCGGGGCACAGTTCACTTTGAGGATGACAGTGAACTGGTCGAATGAGTGACAAGTAAATGGGGCAATCACTTTCCCTAATTTTGAGCTCGGTTAAAGGAAATGAGTTGGAATCACACAATTTTATGGAAAAGCCCCAGATTCTCTCAGAGAAGTGATTCGACACCCCCAGAATCATTCGTCAGAAGAGAAAGACACCGTACGCGTTACAGCTCGCTGAGGATTCGAGAGAGAGCTAAGAGGCCAGGCGTCCAGTCCACGTGAAGAGCCTGAGAACATCCGCCTGCTCTGAGTCTGCGGGAAGCACTACGTGGCCCACGCGAAGCTGCGGGGGCACCAGCAAAGCCCGCGGCGCCCCCTAACGGGGCGGCCTCAGCCATCTGCACGAAGGGACGTGGGGACACGGCTCCCCCGAGCCTGGGCACGGTGACATCGCCAGGTGTTACCCAAGGCAGACGGGGAGCTAAGCTCTGCAAGGGCTTCTGGGAAATCTCACGGTATTTAAACGTTTGAACCAGGCCCGGGATGGCCTGTGTGTGTTTCCAGAAGCCAGAGGACAGTAGCGTGCCCTGCGTGCAGGAATCTGCTGCCGGGGCTCAGTCTGAAACGCTAGGCGCCCGCTTCTGAGCTCTCAGGCCGCCTTGGTCCAAGGAGACCGGAACCTGGGAGCTCCAAGTCTAGGCACGAGACAGAAAAGGACACTGCAGAGATGTCCCCACCCCACTCCTGGCAACTAGGAAGGTGGTTCTGGTGTGAGCCGAGCAGGAGCACCCTCCCCCGGCCCCGGGTTCAGGTCGCCACATGCAGTGCTGGGTGTGACGCAGAGGGGAGCAGACACACAGACACAGGTGCTTACCCTCCACGGCTATTGTCGCACGGAAGGTGAGGGAAGGTTAAAGAAATTACCAGAGAAAAGGAAAAAAGAAAAACAATATTAATGAAGGCAGCAGACACCCCCCCATAAAAACACACAAGCAGAGCAGAAAGGAGCGAGCACACGCCTGCAGCTCTCAGCTCGCTGGCTGTCGGCGCAGAGCCGCCTGGCCCTGTGCCCCGGACGCCGCACGTCGGCAGGGGGCTGTCATGCACCAGGCCCGCTTCGCGAATCAACGAGGAAAACGACATGCAAAGCCCGACAGTGACAGTCCGGCCAGCCGTGCAAGGATCAAAAGAACTAGGGGTCTTTGAAAGGGAAGGAGTACAGACACTGGTCATCACTGTGCACTGCCCCTTGGACCGCAGTGGGAAAAACCGTACCCCCCTCGGTCCCCTCGGGACTGGGCCTCACTGTCTGGCCATCCTGCCGTAAGAGATCCCTGGCTTCAGCTGTGTTTATGAAAACGAGCTTATTTTAAAAACAATAACAAAACTTAAACAAAAATCCTTCTTTTGAACCAATTCTTCTGGCTAGCTCCTTTACTTTAAATTTAGAGGTTTTGTTTATCTCCACAGCTTACACTCAGGCCAACCTACTCTCACTGAAAGGCAAAGTTGATTCGGGGTAATGGGCGCTCTTGACCTTTCCCACGGTGGTCTGGGAAAAGTACAGCGTTTGGGATACGAGCTGGGCAGAACCTTAAACGTCAGGGTCCAACCCGCACAGCCCGCTGTCCGTGAGCACTCGCCAGACGGAGGTTGGCTATGACTGCGTGTTTCACCCTCCCCAGCGAGGGTCCCAGCGTGTCTCGTTTAATGCGGCCCACGCACCCTCGGGCTGGACCAGGGCCGCGGCCCGGCTCCCTGGAGAGCCGTGGGCAGAGCCCACCACGGCCTGCGACGGTTCTCGTGGGTGGGAGGCGGGGCGCTTTGTTCTGACTGTTCTACCCCGTTTAGAACTTCCGTTCTTTATCTTTCACATTTCCCCTTTGCTCAGCTCCTGCCCCGGCACTGTCACAGGGCTTCCAGGGCCCTTCCACGGTGACGCCCCAAAGCGAAAGCTTTGTTTAGAGAGACATCGGTTACTGGTTTCCTCTTTTCTAGAGCTTGACGATTTGGAGACCCCCAAGTTGGGAGACCAGCACCTGCACAGATGTGGCCGGTTCTGACCAGCTGGGTGGGTGCCTGATGATGCGGACAGTTCAGAACCGAAATGGTTCCTGACACTGGTTCCTGGCTGATGGGTCTCCGGATGAATTACTTTAGTTACAGCCAGCTACAGGTAAGCATTTCTGTACCAAAACAGTGGTGTTTTCTAAGGCTTTGATAACCTCTATCAAACAGATAATCAAGGAACAGAGACATATACCTCACACTAATTAAAAATCTTTACTTAACATAATTAAGCAAGCATCCTAATTCCACTAAGATTTCTACTCGCTTAACACCCTAAAGTAAGGGTACCTCCCAGTTGCATTTATTCACATGTTAATCCCCCTGTGAAAATGAACATGTGTCAGCATTCTAAGCCGGTATCTGATCTACTTCTAAAGTTTTTTTGTTGTAATACAAGCCATTTTGAAAGTCTGCTCATGTGGCTTATAAAAAACAAAAACAGTTTGTTAATCAAATTTCTCCTCTCCTTTATGTCGAGAAGTCACATTAGGAAGGGCTGTGTCCCCCTTCGCTCCTCCCCAGTGACCCCCCCAGTCTGATGGCAGTTGCTGGGAGGTGTCCTGGGGCCTGGAGACTCTGGGTGGTGCTCCAGAGCCAGCACTGACTGCGACAACTCGCCGGCAGACACTGTGGGAGCTGGCCTCTGGCAGGGCCACCTCCGGCTCAGTGGTCCTGGCGCTATGCCAGCAGGTGGCAAGCTGGTCTGAGCTGGTGCCAGCCTGCTCCCTCCCTGGTCACTGCCCTCTGGGCTGCCGGCTGACGTGTACCGTGTCTGGAGGGGACACTTCTGTTCCCCGGCACTACTTCTCCGACTCCTGGAGATGGCAAAACACCTTCTACCCAGGAACTGCTCGTTGGCTCTGGCGAGGGGGCCGTGGACAGCCAGGGCCACGCCAAATGTGAGCTCAGCTGTGGGGAGGACATAACCTTGAACACACCCTTAACCTCTGCGAACCTTGGCCGTCTCGTGTGAAGACTGGAAAAAGAACATGACTAGTGCCGTGAGGATTGCGGACACACGGGGTGGGCTGGCGTGGGGTGGGCTGGCGCGGGGCGGGCCGGCGCGGCGCGGGGCCCGGCGGTTCAAGTGAATCTGAGTCCACCTTAACCGAAGCCACAGCTACTGGACTCTAAGGTGACACCCAGAATGAGATGCAATTTCTTTCTGTACCACTAAGAAAAAAACGCTGCCGATTAAACCGACACACCATCCTGATTTGGGAGATATTAAAACATGAAAAAAAAAGGTATCAGAACTGAGAAGGAGCAAACTTGAGAAGTGACAGGTCTCTAAGGGAAAGCAGAGGCCCCTCCTCCGTGGGGCAGGACTGCCACAGCCACTGCACCCGTGAGCCCTCTGCGGGCTTGGCGGGGCCTGGAGGAGCCCGTGCCCGGGGCGGCTCCACGCGGCTCTCGGGGCCCGGCCTGACGCTGGCCAGCTTCCCACTCGGCCCCGGGCCAGCCTGACCACAGCGCGCCTCGTACCCCGGTCCAGTGAACCTTAACACCAGAAGCCACCCTGTACTTCAGCCTAAAGCCACACTCTGCCTGGTGAGAGGAAAGCCAGGACCTGTCCCGACCCAGGCCCCGGGACCTAGCACGTGAGACAAAAACGGGGAAGAGTTTCCCAGTAAAGCTCGTGCCCGACTGGGAGGGGCGGGAAGGAGGCGGAGCTGCCTCCCGGAGACCCCCGCTCCCCACAATCCCGCCCCGCCTTCAGCACCACCTCCACCTCGGGTCACAGGGCCATCGACCAAGAGCAAAAGGACTCCACGGAGCCCCGAGCAGGGTGAGCTCTGCCGCTCACCTTGACGCCCTCGTTGTAACTGTCCCCAGGGCTGCTGAGGCTGGCGAGGCTGCCCAGGTGGCCAGGGGCTCCAGGGCGTGGTGGCTTCTTTGGCGGAGCTGCAGGATCTGGCAAAGGGAACAGGGGTCACTCAGTGAGCGCCTCCAGAGTGGGAAATGGCTCCCAAATAAGGGCGAACCCCACTGCCAGCGCGGACGCCCCCGCGTGACACGCAGCAGCCCACGCTCCGCACGCCTCGCACGCTCGCCGCGCTTGTAGAGGGAAACGTGTTAAAAGTCACAAGGCCGTCCAAAGCCGAGGGACGGACACAGGTAATGCCCACGCTGCCCCCCCCACCCCCCGTCACACCGACTTCCTGACACGCGAGTCCTCTCTGCGTTTACCTGGCTTCCCCACGGGCTGGTAGATGTGCTGGTTTCCAGTCTGTAGAGAGAAAAAAGGTCCGTTAAGGTGCCAGGTGCACACAGGGCCAGGGCCAGGGCCAGGGCCAGGGCCAGGGCCAGGGCCAGGGCCGCGCCCGCCCCACCCTTCCCTCAATCCGTCTCCTTGAACCTGTGCCGAACGCTGGGCTCGAAGGCCAGCAGGGGGGAGGGGGCAGCTTTCACGTCTCAGCTGGGGTGGGACGTTAGACCAGTGAGCAAATAATGCCACAGGGCATGACACAAGGCTGTGACAGAGGTGCATGCGGCACTCCAGGAACACGACGTGGCAGTCACGACCAATTTAAAATCTTCTTAGAAAAAGTGACATCCATGGATGCCTCCCGCTGCCCCCGCAGGAAGCTCCCTCCCGCCGCCGAGCCACGCTCGTCAGTCACAGGAAGGGGTGCAGTGGCAAACGAGGACGAAGCTCTGCAAACAGGCACGGTCAGCTGGCCGTGCCGTGCAGACTGAGCCAGGCCACACACCCTGCACGTTCAAAAAGGTTTAAAACACAAAAAAGAACTTTCTGGTTGATACGCAGGTGATAGGAAAGTTCAAATAACTCGAAAATCCTATCCTCAGAACATTCTGGATTAATGCAACAAGAACACAAAGCAGGCACTGTGCGGGGCAGTCGCACAGGTCTGCTCCGGCAGGGTGGGCACAAAGCCCGCTCTCAGGGGCCTGATGGGACTGTGTGGCGTCAGCCGTGCTCTGGCTCAGCCGTTGGCCCCGGGGGACTCGCTCAGCTGTCTGGGACTTTGGTTTCCCACGATTACACTGAGGCTGATGACATTCACCTAATACGAGGTTGTGTCACAAGACAAACATGCTGTCGACCTGTGCACCAGTTTGAAAATCCAAGTAGTTTTTACTTTTTACGCAAACTGATGGGATCGATTTCCACTAGCCAGTTCGTAGTGTTTCTGAGCAATAATTTATACTGCTTTCAGACAAACAGTTCTCCCGGAAACCGTGGCACGTTTTCAAAAGCGTTAATTGGAATGCTTCAGACATCAGCCAAACCAAACAGATATCTTTAGCAAAAGACAGAAGAGAAAAAACCAGATGTGATCACAGTGCGTCCCAACCCCCAGGAAGGGGGCAGCCGCGGCCTAAACCTAAACCGCGGCCTAAACCGGTCGTGAGGAGCCTGCTGAGCCGGGCTGGCCATCTGCCGGCGTGTGTGAGGGCGCTGTCTGGCTCTATGACGGGTGGCTTTGGGCACGTTCTCCTCAACGAGCCTCAGTTTACTCATTTGTGGAGCACGCACGGCCACGGCCTTGACAAGAATGCTGAGGACTCGGCGAGGGGACACGAGCAAAGCACCCAGCACAGCGCCCGTCAGCACAAAGTGCCCGACTGTCGCCCGGGCCGGGTGGGCAGCAACGGCCGAGACACGCACGTCATGCTTTATTCAGAGACATGAAGTGTCTCTGAATAACCCTCCTGTGTCCACGTATAATTCACGGGTTTGGTCATTCATTCTACGTATTTTCTGGGTGTCGTCTACGTGCCACACACTGAAACACACAGATTTTTCCTTTTCTAATAAAATTTCCTAATGGTAATGTTCTGAATGGCTGGCCCGTGAGCAGGGTTAATTTTCATGCAGATTGTCACTCTTTCTCCTTTACATTTAGGACAGGCTGCTCGTCACGTGTTACTCTTCTTTTCGGTGTAAGGAAGGAGGTGTGCGTGATGCTCGGTGGCAGACAATGTCACCTCGTGCTCGTGAACCGCGGGTGCCCGCCGCACCAGCTCCGGTCGCAAACCCCAGCGCTTCCTATGCTGGCTGAGCCCAACCTCGGGGCCAGCCGGTCGTTAGTCGAATTGGGGAGCTCCAGGTGGGGTCCCCTTGTGCGGCACATTGTGGGGCTGGGTGACGATGCCGTCTCAGGTAAGGTGCACGTGTGCAGGCCTGTCCAAAGTGAGCTAATGCTTTAAATCTGCTTTTCTGGGGTGGAGATTGAGCTCCATCAATCTGCTACCCATCAGGAACAGGTTTCCCTTTTTCACAGAAACTTTTTTAGGTGTTTGAAGAAACTTGCATTTATTTTAACCAGGCATCTGCTGACGGAAATGCTAACAATTTTAACGACGTCCCCCAAAGCCCAGGGAATAGTTCCGGCAGGTCTCTAGGGCACTTGGGATGATCATAAGCTGGCGCTTGGGAGAGAACACCAGGCATCTCCTCTCACGACACCCAGAAGAAAAACTCTTGCTTAAGTAAGTTTCCTGTGACTGCGGAAACTTTTATAACCCCGGAGATAGAATGTGAAAATTTAGCACGAGTATCAACAGTTAACACGTGGACATCCTTCCTGAGGGCGCAGAGGTCCGCTTACGGTGGAGAAGACCGTGTTCGTGATGGGGCAGAAAACGGTGTCTGAGTAAGAAGGCTGGGCTGTGTGTCGCATGTTCACAATCTAGGCTAAAGCGGGTGCTGCCTTTATACATGGCTGACTGTTTCATAGCACGTTATCGGTACATGCGCCATAACAACGAAGGTCCGAGTCCCGGGGAAGCCCCGGGCCGCTGCTTACCAGGCCCTGGAGCCCTCCGTCCTCCCTGTCGATGCTGCCTCGTGAGAGCCGCACGTCAGGCTTCTAAAGGGAAAACAAAGCCAGTTTCACTCTCGGTTTGAAGGTCACCGGCACATGCTGTACGCAGCCGCTTCCCTTCCTAACGCGAAGTCCTCCGAACAGGAAGAGCTGAAAGGTCCCCCGTTTCAGAAAAATTCTCAAAACGCAGTGATGACAAGCCTGGGCTGGCTGCCCTGGCAAAGCTCCCCCACTGGGCACACGCGCTTGCGCCAGGCGGTCCCCGCCACGCCGGGCACCCTGCATCTCGCCGCTCTTCCCAGTAGCAAAGCAAGTTTTCCTCTTCAGCGAGAGAACCCCCATCCCAGGACGAAAATGAGCAGGCACGATGCCAGCTTTCTGATGGAGTGAGACTGACATGTGCCTGGCTGTCATGCCAACGCGACGACGGTCCAATTACGAGTCCCCTCCCCGCCATGCATCCGGGGTACAGAAACCAGAGAAGTCTGTTCAATATAAACAGGAGCGTGCAGCTTCATTCATACCAGACGACACGAAGCAGGCCGCCAGCCGCCAGGCGGCCCCAGCCTGCCACAGCGCCACGCTCCCGGAGCACTGAATTCCATGCTGCCCATGCTGACCGCGCCGCCCACGCTGCCCACACTGACCACGCTGCCCACGCTGCCCACCCTGACCACGCTGCCCACATTGACCGCGCTGCCCGCGCTGCCCGCGCTGCCCACACTGACTGCGCTGCCCGCGCCGCCCATGCTGCCCACACACGCCGGCCGCTCGCCCCCCTCAGGGAGCGTCTCCCTTGTCCCCTGCGGCCCGCCGTCTCGCAGGGAGCCCTGTCCGGCAGGGCTCACGCAGGGACTACTTCCTCCCTCCCACAAAGCGCCCTGATGTCCCACGTGCCTGCACTCGCTGCGCCTAACCAGGGCCTGGCGCCCAGGACACGGTCGCAAGCACTTGTCAGGGGGAAGTGATGGAGAAATGAGCGTTTTTTTTCTCTCTCTCTCTCTAAAACATTTTTACAAAAATGAAACCATGTGCTATGTCTCATCACCTGCACAGAGCGTCGCGTAGTGGAAACAGGTAAGGATGTCACATGGCCACGGCACGGACGCCGCCATAACGAGGAAAGGGCAGAGGGCGGCCTGGGCCTTCAAGTGGGGCAGTACTGGTGCCCACTGCACAGCTTGTTGGTTAGGGTTAAATGAAGTGACATCGGCACAGTACTAAGTTACTGCCACATTGTGTCATGTAAAAGAAACAGTTCTGCCGTTTGTTGAACATTTGGGCCTTTTCAGAATTTCAACAGTGTCATTCAGAATAGCAACAGTAACACTGTCCGTATCGACAGGCTGCAGATAAACACTTTGGGTACAAATCTGACTAAAGCCCCGATTTCTAGGAATGGAATGCCTGAGTAGGAGCATCTGAACGTCCGAAAGTTCTGGGTACAGTGTCCACTGCCGAACTGCCCACAGCTGCCCGCTCTCGCCTCTGTCAGGAGCGCACGAGGCTCCTCTCTGTATCCTGGCTCCCCCGAGCTGTCATTTAAAACCCTCAGCCAACTCGGCAAACAAAATGCCGACGTCGTTGTGATCTGTCCTCCCCTTGTGCCAATTAGTGAACATTTCTTTCTTCTCATTGGACACGGAGCCCATGAGGACAGAGGCTATGGGCTGTCCCCTTCCCCACTGCACCCCGGCTACCTGGTATGACACAGGACAGGTGGGAGGAAATGAATGGCCTGCACGGCTTCCTGTGGACGGTCTCCAGCCCCTTGGACGAGGCGCCGCACCTCTGCAAACCTACCTCCCAACCCGAACGGTCCTTACAAAGATCACACAAGGGCTTGGCACGGCGACGTACACACAGGAGACGCTTAATAAACGTTTGCCGAGAGAATGCTTCAATCCAAATGCGAGGCGGAAGGGACAGTCACAGGTGAGGCCCTGACTCTCGGAGAGGCAGGACTGGCTGTCTGAGGCAACACGAGGTAGCCCGATCAGTCCACAGGTGTTCAGCGAGCACCTTCTGTGGGCCAGACGGGTCTTATTCACTGTACCCCAACAAAAGCAACTGAAGTTCACTGTCTGCTAACGGACTGAGGTGCTTGTTTCACGTACTCACGTGACTCGTCTATTTTTACTTCCATGGAAATCATACGAAAGGACTTACTTTTGTTTCTTTACGCACAGTGATCCCCTGTTATACTTTTCCAAAGCCAGCGTTTCCATTTGGGCCGAGAAAGGCCTACCCTCTGTGAAGGCCACTTGTGTTCGGAGGGGAAACATCAGAGCTTTTCCCTCGAAGCGCTGACGTCGCCCGCCCGGGTGAAAAGCGAGCACCAGGACCAGGCCTGCGGGAACCAGAGCCAGACGGCCCGTCAAACCGCGCGCTTCCGGAACTGTGTCTGCCCCTGCAGGAGGCCACACTCTCCTGTTCCCCTTTACAGGACACTGTCGCCCTGAAGACTGACAGCAAAGATAAAGTGAGGCCAGTGTATTTAAAAGCTTGTATGAATGGATCGCAGACCTAACGTTTGGGGATGAGTATTTTCCGTAGCAGGTACGTGTGTTCTTTTATTTTTCAATTTAGATGTGACTTTTATACAATAAAGTGTACAAATCTTAAGTGTAAAGCTCAACCTATTTACATATGCGTATGTACCTACCGAACCTCCCTGCCCCCATGAGGACACAGAGCAGACAGCCCAAGGCTCCTGCCTACCCTGGCCCAGCTGAGGCCTGCCACCCCCCACCCAGGGGACCACCGCCCTGACTCCCAGCCTGCACTTCACATGATGGAGGCGATCCTGTGCCTCCAGGCCAGGCATGTTCCACGAATGCGCTATCTGTAAGACAGGGCCCCGTGGCTGTGCCGCAGTAGCCTGTCCACTCTTACTGCAGGGCAGGACCCCGCTGCATGAATGTTCGCCCGTTCTGCCGTCGACGGGCACCACGCACAACGCCGCTACGACAGTCCTGCACAAGTGGCCTGCGCACGCCGTCCTGCTAAGCCGCAGGTGAGGGCTGCAGGCCCTGTTTTCGGTTCTGGGGACTCGGCACCCACAGATCAGCTTTGGTGTCGACTCGCACATCCTCTCACTCTAAGAACTTCAAACTAAGGTTTTCCACTCACAGCCCTTCCTCCCTGAACGACGCCACCCCGTCTCCAACGCCGGCACACGGCACGAGGAAGCAGCGCGGGAGGACGGGCCGGGCTCGGGGAACGGCGGCTCCAGCACTTCCTTCCTGTCTCGGAACACGAAGGCGGCTTTACCCAGACAGGACTTTGTCACTTTAACGTCAAAGCCCCGCCTTGAACCCAGTATCACATGGGAAATCTACTGTGCGCCCAGCAATGAAAGCGAGAAACAAAGTTACTCTGCCCCTAAGCAGCGCCCGGCAGGAAAGAAAGCTCTCGAAACAGCCTGCGGCCCGGCCGCCGCTGGCCGCCTTCACAGCAGCGGGCTTGAGGCCTGGAGCCGTCTCAGAAGGGACATGAGCTACGCTGGGGTCAGAGACGGGAGCAGACGCTCAAGGACAGGGGCTGCAGGTCACGGCTGCATCACCTCGGGCGGAGCCTGCTCCACCGAAAACGTGCCGACGGAGGGACATCCGCGCGGGCTCCCGGCTCAGCGAAGCACTCAGTGACAGGTCGAGCTGCTTCAATGACAGTGACCGCACGCAAGCACGTCGCCTTAAAAACAGAAGGCTTCAATACACAGCTGAGTCTGATCCATTAGACAAAGTCTGGGAAGTATTAGCAACAAAGCAACGGAAGCGAGAAGTCTTCTAAGAACACTATCTGCCACCAGCGGCAAGAGCGACCTCGCCAAGTGCGGCGTGCTGTGCTCCCGGGGATGAGCCCTGGGGGACGCCCTGTGCCACTTCGCTCGTGGGCTTTGAACGTCACTTGGAAGCTATGTGGAGTGACAGAAATGCTCTGCGTATGGGACACAGGTTACACGGACGTGCATAAATCAAAACTCGTCGACCTGTGCAGTCCATTCTATGTAAATTATCTCAGTTAAAAGAAAAAACTGCCCAGCCAGCAGAGTCAAGGGGTCTCGAGACTTTTGTTTAGAACAGTGACATCGCTCAGGAGACTGAGCTGTGCTTGGAGTCACCGTGGGCCTCATGCGGGAAGCTGACAACAGTCTTATGACTGCGTGATCACACACGCCACTCCCTCTGCCCAGAACGTACTTCGGGAGCCTGTTTGCCTGCAAATCCCTCCCCGTCTTTCAGCCTTGGCTCCAGCGTCATCCCGACCCCCCCGCCCCGGGCATTCGCACCACCCCGCCCCGGCTCGCTGCACGCTGGCCATCAGGGCATCGTCACGGCGGCAGCTCCCGCAACGCTCAGGGGCAAACCCTCTGACCAAACGTGACCGTACACGGGGCACCGGCATCTAAATATACGAACTCTAGTGCGGAGAATTTGTAACGTTTAGTTTTTAAAACACAAATCGGTGTGGGAAAATAGGCTGTCTAGACAAGAAGTTGAAATCGTAGGACAAGCTACATTCTGAGAACCGATTCGACATCCAAACTGATTCATTCAAATTAGCACAGCAAATAATAACCATTTTTTCAAAGCCTAGCTTCTTATCTCAAGACATGCTTTAATTTAATTAACTAATTTAGAATTCTGACAGTGTGAAACTTTTCCAAGAGGAAATCATTCACAACGTCCGTCAACGTTTCATGAACCTTATCGTAAATACACGTAGAGACGACGACGTTAAACTGTCTTCAGCATGATGTCTGGGACGTGCCAGAGGCAGATGGCAGAGAGGGTGGGACCAGACCCGGGGCGGGGCTGCTGGGTGGATACCGGCTCCGCTACACGCTAGCTGGGTGACGCGGGCCAAGTTCCTCATCTCCGAAATGAGAATGAGGGGTAGGTGCCCCTTCCTTTCTCCTCATTTCCAAAATCTAAAAAAGCACTGAAGACTAGTAAGGTTTGTTTTTTTACATTTGAAAAAAATTAGTTTCATGGCAACACCTGACTTGAATTGATGTGAGGTCTGTCTTTATATATGTTAATGTAAGTATTCGTTTTGCTGTAGAAATATTCGTGCTTTTAACTCTGGGATGCTATCGAAATACTACAAAGTGCATGGCATGTACATCATATTACTCTGACTTTCTGAAATAAAAAAATATTGAATTCCGAAGCACACAAAACCTGCAAGATTCAGACGAAGGATTTTGGACCTGTTTCTCACAGGGTGGCGGTGATGTAGGACAGTGATTGGCACGTAGTGAATACTGTGCATTATCTTAACTGTTAAACTGTGTGACAAGGGTGTGCGCTAAGTACGTGTGCACTAGTCCTATCTGGCAATTAACTGACTCTGGAGTGTGTGTGATGTCTGCAGGCCTTTAAAAAAAGTGAGAAAGAGCTCCCCCCTAACGTGATCTACTTCCAAGTTCACGGGCGTGCACCGGGCTGGCGGGCTCACAGAGGTCAGCCCCAGTACACCCCG
>NW_011889295.1:265122-273926 GCF_000151845.1 Pteropus vampyrus | reverse complement strand
CCAGAAAGCGCTCCTCCTTCTCCAGCCAGCGCTGGTCCTCCTCCATCTCCTGCTGCTGCCGGATCAGCCGCTCCTCCATCAGGTGTGGCGGCAGCACCTGGCCGAGGCCCCGCAGGTCCAGTGCTGCAGACTCCTGGAGTTAAAAACAGCACGTCTGCTCTCGGAAGTCTAGTTATGGGGCTCTGACGTGTGTGTGCACGCACCTTCCCCCAAAATAAAGCAAAACAGCATGGGTGACGGAAACGGTCTCCGGTGCTGTGGGCTGAGCTAGCGTGCGCTCAGCACGCTTAGAAGGTACAAAATCGGTTTGATATTAGCTCAGCTCCCGTCGCAGGGGTTTAGTTCACGAAATAAGCTGAGACACGGGCAGAGAATTCGTCGTTCGTGACGGTGGAAGGGAAACGATCTGGAGGTGGAATAAGGGTCAACCGCGACAGGTGCGCAGCCCGGGGTGCAAATGGGAGGCCGAGTCTTTCTTCCTCGGCCTCGTGTTCATGCTGATTCGACTTAGGGCTCTGCCTTCCAAATGAACGGGCTCATGATGGCAGCATCTCTCCTTTCTTCAGTAAAAAAGATTCACAGAGCCAGAAGGCATTTGCGTAGATGGAGTATCCTGAACTAGAATTAGGTCACTGAGGTCGATAAACTCTAGGGTTCAGAAAGACAAGGTGCCCTGGGCGAAGCTTCATCAGCTGAAGCCCAAGAACACCCAGCTCACCTCCGCGGTGGGCTGCCACGTCGCCGTCTCCTGCGGCCTGTGATTCCATGGGTCCGCCTGGTCCAAGAGAGCTGCCTGCCCTGGGTAGATGCTGCTGGCCATGACTGTTACCCCATGTGGAACGGGGTAGCCAGAGACCTGCGGAGGAGCAAGCGGCCGGGTCAGGCTCTGACACAACGTGGCTTATGCACAGCTCTGCTTCCCACATGAAAGGAAGTAGCTAAGATTAAACAGAACGCTGTGGCAGCGGAATAACGGTCCCCAAAAGACGTCCTTGTCCTATCCCCCGGAGCCTGTGAATATGGCACCTCACACAGCAAAAGGACTTTGCAAATGGGATTATAAATCAGGGATCTTGAGATGGGGCGATCGTCCTGGATGCTCCGAGTGGACCGGATGCTAGCCTAGAAGACGGAGGAAGGAGGGTGTGGGCTGAGGGGTGCGGGTGGCCTGCAGAAGCTGGGAAAGACAAGGGAGTGGATCCTCAGCTAAAACCTCAAGAGCAGCACTCTGCCGTGGTTGCGTTAGACAGACTGCACGGATACACACTGAAGGGTCGGAGACGACCCGCTCCGAATCTCACGTTCACTGCGACACGGAGCAGACGACCCGGCCGTGAAACAGCGGAAGCCACGAACGCAGCTGGGCCGCGCGCAGCTCTACGATGCCCTCTCCTGCCCAGCGCCAGACAACCGACCCCTGCCTTTCCCTGCCGTCAGGGATCAGGGCAGATGGGGAGAAGCCAAGTGCACGTTCTAACAGTGATGACCGGCCAGAGAAAAGACGCTCGGCTGGAGCCGGGGAAAACGCCGTGGAGCGGGCGAGCAGGGGGTGTCTGTAACAGGTCCCTGCTCGAGCCCGAGGGATGCGGTCAGTACGCGCCTCCAGCACCCACCCGGCTAGAACTGGACGGCCAGGGGTTGGTTAATTCTTTAATGAGATAAGGCAGAGCCAAATTCCTATCTCCCCACAGCAACACACCCTTCGATTAAGGCCTTGTGTAGCTGTTAGGTCTCCAGGCAGCAATGTCTACCAATCCACACTGACGATGCGTAGCTAACAAAACTTTCACATAAAACTCAGAGTTCTCACACTTCACTAGAATGAAAACATTTAATAATAAAAAGTGCCACTAAACATAAAATGCTACATCACTACTCTTTCTGGTCAGAATGAACATGTCACTGCCAGAGAACTTACAGAAATTTCACAACCAAGAGACGTCAAATGATCTCGGGCAGTTTTCTACGTGACACCAATCACGTGAAAGGATCAGAAGAGCATCTGGGGCCGAAAAGGAACATAAATGAGACCAGGAAATGTCTTAGAGCTGTTCTCATTTACGAGGTAAGGGAACGCGGGGCTTGGGAGAGGGTAATCGTTTATCTGTTCGATGAGAAAAAAACGAATGTCTTAACTTAGTCACTGAACTTTCTGCGCACTGGTCTAGGTGCCTAGTAGAAACCAGTCCTCCTCCTCAGGGGCTTCCGCTCGATGGGGACAGACAAGCGCCAGTAGACGCCCCGGGCCCCAGGTGGTGAGGGTGCCGTGGCCCGGTGTGCCCCGGCACAGCGCAAGGTCCCTGAGGCTGCCGGGCTCCGCGTGGGCTCCCTGCCGCCCTCTCTGCAGCTGGCGCCATCACGTTTTCCCTACACGACTCTGGCGTCCAGCGCCTGTTCGGTGCCCCTTGAGCTGACTGCTCGTGCCTCAAGAAAATCAAATACCACCCCTCAAAACAGGGACAAAAAAATTACTGACTCTGCTTCTGGCCCTTTTCTTTCAAAGATATTGTCTTCTAACTGGTACGGGATATTTGCCTGTAAACCGAACGTTCTTTCCGCACTTGTCCAGTGGGCATCTCATCTGATTTTAAAGGCAATTTTGAATTTTATTCTTCCCTTCCGTAAAAACTGCCCAGTTCAGTATTACCTCTGCATAGCGTGTGCCCACTGGATCTGCCCTGCACCTTCTCAGAACAGGAAGAAGAGGGCAGACCTGACAACCACAGGACATGTGACACCTGCCCCAACTGCTTTCAGACCGAGTGACTAGTTATAGCCTCTGCGGGGGATGTCGTGACCACGTTCACTTAGACGATTATTAGGCTGATGACTTTCTTACCTTTCTGCTTGCCAAATCATACGCATAAACACACAAATAAAAATTAAATACAACGCGCCTCCCCTACCCAAACGTGCTAAAGAACAAAATTACAAACACATTGTATGTCTGAACGACGGGCTTACCTGGTAATGGTTGGTTTGTACCATGTGCTGTGGGCTGGGGTAAAATCCTTCACTGGACCTTGGACTAGGATAACCGGGTCTGCTGGGCTGTGAACCAATCAAAAGAGCATCACGTGAATGAGCATTTTGATTATTTTAATAAATCCATGTTATTGAAAATATTAGAAAAAGATATTTCTCTAAAAGAGCTTAGCTAGAAAGAATGACAGAGGATGCCAAGACATTTCAGTGGGGGAAACGGTCTTTTCAGCAAGCGATGCCAGGCCGACAGGAAGGTGTCCACATGTGCGAAAATGAAGCCGGACCCCTTCCTAACATACATGAAAATACACTCAAAATGGACGGTCGAGCTAAACGGAAGACCCTAAACCAGAGAACGCTTAGAAGAAAACGGAGGAGCAGATCTTTGTGGCCGTGGGTTGGGCGGTAGTTTTCCAGATGTGACACTAGAAGCTCAATCAACAAAGCAAAAACAGATAAACGACAAGTAATCTAATTAAATAGTGGGCGAAGGGCTTGAGTAGACCCCATGAAGACAGAACAATGGCGAGGAAGCTCCTACGTGAAATGATGCTCAGCCCAGGGGGCACCAGGAAAACGCAAATCGGGGCGCTTCCCGTGAGTGAGTGGCCTCCCTTCTGCGCCACCACTTGGGGGCCAGGGGACCAAGGGCTAGTGAGGAAACCGACCCGACCAGCTTCTAGTGTCTCACCAATAACTAGAAGTTGAGCTAGAAGAACTGTGAAGTCACTTCCAGCTCTACAATTCTCATTGTTCCTGAGAAACCTGAATTCAAAGTTCACAGCAAAACAAAGGTTTGGTTTGAAACAGAAGACAAGCTCATAAAGTCTGAACCTGAGGGAGTTACAAAGGGGAGACCCATTATTCTCCAGCCAAATGACGACCAGAGTGAACGGAAACGGGTTCAGACCCGAGTGAGCCTGGGGGACAGGGCCACCTCGGCGTCAGCATCTCGCCCACGGGTGCGCACGGTCCGGGGTGGACACGTCTCTGCTCACGTGAGGTTCTGAGTATGTTTGAATCCTGAAAGTCCCCTCCCCACCCTCTGCCTTGCTACACTGTCCCCTCTGCCTGCAGGACACCTCCTGTCCTTCGAGTCCGTCACATGTTCCTTCTTCCACGGGGCGGTGCCATTGCTCCCAGCAGAAATGAACTCATGAAGGCGCTGTGGACCCTGCCTGGGACCGCCCCCTGGTCCATGCACTGCTGCGGCCCCACTGTCACGGGCCTCTTCACCTCGGGGCAGGTGCGTCCTCATCCCTCGAGCGCCATCCCACTGCAAACAGTCCCAACACAGTCCACTGCACACTGAAGGTCGGGCCCCCAGGCCCCTGAAACGGGCGAGGGGCAGGAAACTGGCTTCAGTGCATGCTGGGGGGCTGCTTCCCAAGCGTGCTCCATGCAGCCCAAAGGACTACGCTTCAGATTCATGTTTTTAAAAGTTTCACTTGACAGTGGTCTGAAGGTGGCAGTGTGTGCACATGCCAGCGGGCGTGCGGGAGACGCTCCTGGGGTCCGAGCGTGGGAGGGTGCAGAGCAGGAATCAGGACAGTAAACGGCCCCCTCAAAGTCATGCCCTCCGGCTCACGTTTTGAAGGTGGCAGCTTAACACAGGCAAAATAAAAGTTTGTGCTCAGTGCGTCCTATGTGCACAGAGCCAGGTGCTTCATGATGATTCCCAGAGAAATGCTACAAACAGCATCACTGGCCCATTTCACGGAGGACAAAACCGAGGCTCAGACAAGTCCGGCAATGAGAATGGGCTGCACGGCAGGAACGGCAGAGCCGCCTGACTCCAGAATCTGCTGTGCTGTGCTGCTGCTTTGGGACAAGTGCACTTTTGATTCACCAAATAAGGCAAAGACGAGAGGAGTGGACCAGAGGATGGCACGGTCTCCAGACGACATCCTACGGGGACTTAAATAAAGGGCAGCAAGTGATAACACGGGTAAGGTTCTACGTCAGGATGACAACAACGGCACCAAGACAAAAACCAAACGATTCGCCAAGAACAGCACGAGACCACGCTTCGCCAGCCGCAGCCGTGGAGCCCGGGCGCACTGCGGAGGTCGCCCTCCGCGTTCTCCGCAAACGGGAACCTGGCGGGGTGGTCCCGGGGACGGGCTCTGCAGCAGACGGCCAGTGTTTGTGACAGGGCGCTTCCCCTCCCCGTGCCTCCATGTTCTCCATGAACGAGTGGGGACAGGGCTGTCAGGTTCTCCCACGAGAACGGCTTCCATGTGAGTCCCCCAGAGTGTCGCCGGCTACTTAGTGCTACAATTTAGCAAAGACCTTCCATCTCCTCAAAGACAGACAGTTGGGTTTTCTCAAAGCAAACTGCGGAGCTGAGGGGGTTCCTGCCGACATCCTCCCGGGTGAGGAGGAAGAGAAAGGAAAAGCTGACATGTCCCAAACATGCGGTGGGTGGCAGTGCTCCTGACGGGCGTCTACGGTATCCGAGAGGCTGCTTCTGATGGCCAGGATGGTGGGCGCCTGGGGCGGCGGGCGGGCTCGTGAGACAGTCCGATCCGCAGGGCCCGCTCCACTGCCCGATGTCTCTCTCGGCAGCATGCAGGGACGACGACGACAAAGTCCTGTGATCGGAACCCAGAGCCAGCTCTGACGGACACGGGACACACATCACACTCTGCAGTTTATCAGACACTGGACTTTCCAGAACAGCAACTCCTGCGCATACAGATGGGCAGTTTTACTTTGTTTGGTTTGAACTTTACCAAGAAAATCCCGTCGCCAAGACTAATGAGATTCGCATTCAGTCGCAGCCGGGCAGCTGTGGCTGTCGTATTCGTGCTGAGTCTGCCCCACAGGTGCGGGCCCCCGGCCACCCGCCGGGCCTCCCGGTGCCATCACGCCTGACCACTTTACACTGCACGACGTCACGGAAATTTCCTTTTCTCCTGAACGGTGTTCTGGCAGGACGGGCATTTTGAAATCAGTAACTTTATCACCTACGCATTTCATTTCAGGATTAGAAATGGGACATGATCAAATATTTTTTTATTTAAACAGGGTGCTGGGTCTGAATGGGGTTGAGAAACTCTGTTGAGGCACCTACTCTTGTACTTATTTTCGGGATCCCTTTACACTCCCCAAAACAAGTGATGACCTCAAGAGCTTTGTGTGTCTGGAATACATCTACCAATATTTATATTATTAGATATTAAAACAGACACTTAAAAATAAACTAATTACATGTTTTAAAAAATACTGTTGTTTGAATCGCCCCAAAAAGATACCACTGACAGAGGTGGCACCCTTGCACGGTGCGACCGTCACGCCAGGCTTCCTAGAGGCTCGTGCTCTCACGTGCGTCCCTGCAGCCAGTCGGCCTGGCGCGTCCGGTTGCGGGGCGCAGGGCTCCAGCCTCAGGCAGCTACGCGGCTGGAAAGGGCCTCTCGGCACAACTGTGTGCTGTGTGAATTTTTGATACCACAACCCAAATCAACAGGCGGTGGCTCTCAGTGGCAACTGCCACACGGAAGCCGAAACTGCATCGCTCCGCGCCGCTGAGATCGGCCCAGTGGGCCGTGAAGGGACTGGGTCTGCCCGCGTGGGACTCAGCCTCCTGCGTTACTCGGGGAGTGTGGGTCGCCGGTTACGCAGCCCCTCCCAGTGTCGACACGCTTCGGTACACAACGTTAATGTCACCCGGCACTCATCTGAAAAAGAGTCTCAACTATCAAGGTCACGGTGATGGATGTGAGTTTTTCAATATTTAAGTTTTTGCTTGAAAATTCAAATTTTGTCACTGGCAGCAAACACCACCAGCTGTTTTCCTTGATGGGACAGTCTCGCTGCTCTCCTGAGCAACGGGCTGCCAGACACTGGCTCTGAACCCCGCAGCGTCCGTGAGCTCCTTCCTCTTCCAGGAAGAAGCGGTGAGTCCAGCCCGCACCTCGGCCGCGCGGTGAGTGCGGCGTGCGCTCCTCCCAGGCCCTCACACGATGACTCCGCGGCTTCCAGGTCACCCTTAAGCGCACTGGCGTCTTCTCTGGTCACGTGAGCACGGTGGGGAAGAACACAGTGCCGGCTGGTGTGGCGTGTGCGGCTCCCCAGCTCTGCCGAGGTGACAGCGCTTCCCCTGCCGTGAAGCCCGCAGCATCAGCGCAGACGTCAGCACCGTGCACGGGCGAAGGACGGCTCGACAGGCTCTGGTCGCACGGCCCTCGGAAATGGCCGTGGGGACGCCCTGAGGTCCAAGGTGATTCTATCCTGAGCTCTGCTGATCCCATGGGAATCGGGAGGGCAGATGAATGAGCCCTCAAAGGGACCCCCCAGATGCCCCCGGCCGGGGCCGGTCACAGGCAAACCTCTCCAGGTGAGCAGCAAGGACTGATGAAGAGATCCGTAACATAGTTGTCATAATCAGCTTTGTGGTTATAATGCTTTAGCTACTGAGTAACTATAATTAAGCTTTTAATTTTGAATTTTGAATGGGTGACAAGAACATTTCTCCCTTTAAAAAAACGAATTAAACTACATTACGAATTTTATTAGTACTCGAAATTTACCTACAACAGGCTGAGATCCTACCTGAACTGAAGAAATCCAAGTGGAATTTAGTTGTCCAAAGGTGCCAGAGGCAGAATCGCAGGACCCCGCAGGGGGCAGAGGGGACTGCGCGGGGGACACGGGCCCCTTTTTGACTGTGGAACGCTGGGCCCTGAAAGCAGGACACGGCTCTGCGGGTGAGCAAGGAGAAGGAGCCGGCCTCGCAGGACTCGGTCCTGACTGGCAAGGAGCCATCAATCATCTCGTAATCATCGAGCAATGATCCTCTAGCCACTAAAACTTTTAAGCCAGGGTTTGCCAAGCTTTTGCTTAAAGGATCAAAGAGGAAATATTTTAATCTTTGTGGGCCAGACTGTTACTGGACTACTCAACTCTGTCCGTGTAAGTGACACCAGCCACGGACAATCACAAACCAAGGTATAATTCATTCCACTCAAATTTTAACAAAAATAGGCAGTGGGCTATAGCTTGCTGACCGCTTTTTCAAAAAGTAGAACAATCCGATTGCAGAAAGAACCTGCAAATGTGCACTTTGAAAACATCTCAAAAAAATAAAGAAATGTGAGGGTATTTAAAAATCCCATCTCTGACCTCTAAAACAAACAAAAAGGCCTAGCCGCCCCTACCCACGACCCTAATACTATAGCTTTCAAAACTTAGCCAAATGAAAACTATTAAAAATTTTACGGCTTGAGATACATAAAAACGCTTGGATGGAAAAGTTCTCTAATTCTGTGAGTTTTAGGGGAGTGCTGCGTTACTGGGTGCCCACCACCAACTCTGCGTAAAACCTTTCCTCACTCCTGTGACTAAACGAGCTGCTGTGAATGCATTCTCTCGCTCACTACCTGCAACGCCCTAGGAGGGGGCGGGGTAATACCCTCATTCCACACACAGGAAAGTGAGGCCGGGAACAGGCAGCGACTCGCCCAGTCTTCAGAGCCCGATGTGAACAGACCCACGGGCCTTCCGGGCCTGAGGAACCACCTTCGAGACCCTGCCCCCAGAGCTGGACTATGCCGAGCTGTCACCGAGCTCGAGAAACACGCCAACCCACACGCACAAAGGGGAGGCCTTAGGGGCTGGGATGTGGGCTTCGTCGTTTTTCTGTGGAGAAGTGTTTTGCTTTCGCCGCTAACTCACTCAAAGCGACGTCCGCTGGACAGAGGACGTGGCCTTCCTTCTCTGGGCCTCGGTTTTTCTACTTGCTGAGGAGGTTGGACTACAGAACCCTTTGCCTCTGAAATTCTGAAAAACTGTGTCAATCACCTGCTTTCACATTAAAC
>NW_011889295.1:262874-263567 GCF_000151845.1 Pteropus vampyrus | reverse complement strand
GACCGCTGCGTCTGCGACGCGCCGCCCTCCCCCGGGGGGCGCTCGGCATAGCCCGCTACTCACCGCCGCTCCGCCGGGGGCCGCCTGCCGCCCCACATGTCCCGCGGCTCGGGGCTGCCGCCGGCCTCTCAGTCTTGGCCGCCTGCCATCACAGACACTGCCCAGAGGGCGGCCAGAGCGAGCCCCCGCTAAGTGCCCATTCCACTCGGGCTCCCTGCGGCTCCGCGGGCGGCCGGTCCCGGGGACCTTCCTCCCCACCGTGGCCAGCGGCTCCCTCCTACACGCCCGCCGCTCGCAGTCCTAATAATGCAGCTCATTCAGCGCCGAGCCTCCCGGTGCAGCGCACAGCCACCCAGAATTACTCATGAGAGTGAGGTCAGCCGCCCCGGACCCCTTCCAATCTGGGAATGCGCTCGACTGTTTCAAGCGGACATTCCTGCCCGACTGGAGACTGGGGCGGGCCGTTCTCACACAGCCCGACTCACGCAATCACCTTCTAAATCAGGAAAAGCAGACAAGATCCGTTTCTCGACTGCCCTGAGTCAGCAAACCATTACTACAGATGGGAGGCGGCTTTTTTTTTTTTTAAAGGAAAGGGACCGGTTCCTCCGTGATCACATTAGCACATCAGAGAAAAGCTTTCAGTCAAAAGACTCCACTCCCTTCCTGAAAACATGATCTTGGTTTTCTCCT
>NW_011889295.1:257887-259944 GCF_000151845.1 Pteropus vampyrus | reverse complement strand
TAGATATAAAATCGTCTGGGTTTGTAGCTACTTAGACTAATCTGAAAGATATCCACAGAAACGGCAGCAAGAAATTGGGAGGGAAAGAAGCCAAGAGGGAAATGGCTCGTTCTGGCAAGTTCATGGGAATACCAGCTTTGAAACATGATCTCTTATAATTACCCAACATTGCCTCAGCACAAAGGAATGGAACCAACCTCTAGCGACGACGACAACAACAACAAAACCCTTAGTATCTCTGCGGAAAACAGGGCTGGAGACAGACGAAACGGGGGCCGCGCGTCTGTAAGGGTCTGCCCCGGGGCTCGCTGGCCCGGCGGCAGTTCCAGCGTCACGCCTCCGCGGCTTCCCTTACACACAGGCGTCCGGTTTTATGGATTACGCTGAAACCGCGTCTCTCTCTTATTACATCTCAAACTGTAGGAAATTATGCCCTTCTGTTCGGTTGTGGTGTTCCTCATCTCAAAGTTATTAATAAAAAAATGATTTCTACAAAACGTTACTTTAGAATGGCGACCTCGCTGTATTTCTGGCAAGTTCAAGTAGCTTCTTTGTGACCAGCCCTCTAGCAGATAGCACCTTTGGACTATGGACTTCAGAAGTAGCTCTGTGAGAGCAGGGGGACAACCCAAAGCTTCCAGAGTCTGGGGGAGTGGGCGCTATGGGAGGGGACCACACTATAATGGTCGCTGGCAGAAGCAGACCCCAGTCTTGCTGGTGTGAAGAGCCAGATGACTGCTGGGCCACCATGGCTGGTGGAAAGCGAGCGAGGAACCCTCACGAAGAAGGGAGCCGGGGAGGGGGCTCTGCAAAGTCTGAGCATAAACTCCGCCCACGTCTCTAGCTGACCGCGAAGCCACGCACAGGGAAGGTGGGCTCCCAGCAGCCGCCTAAGGCTAAGAACTGACGTGTAACGTGATGCTGCCCGCAGCATGGAGAGTCTGCAATCTGAGACCAGTCAAGTTAACTACCTGTTAAAACCAACCAACCAACCAACCACTCTTCAGAGAACTTTAATTGAATAAAGAGTCGCACTGTCCAGGACAATTTAAATTACTTGACACACACACACAATCCATTCTCAAGAGGAAAACAAATCTAAAGGAGGCTGACTCCAAAGATGACTCGGAAGTTGGGATTAGCAGGCAAGGACTTTAAAGAGCTATTATATTCAAGGACATAAAGAAAAATTTGTTCGTAATTAATGAAAAGATAGGAAATATCAACAGAAATAAAAACTGTAAAAAATGAGACAAATGAAAATTCTATAATGAAAAGTACGATATCTGAAATTAAATCTCCACAGGATCAGGGAAGGGGAGACGAAGATGACAGAGGAGACAGGGAACTTGAAATAAATCAATAAAAATTACCCGATTTGAAGGAGTGAGAGAGAAAAGACTGGGGTGTAGGGGGGAAAATAACAGCCTCTGGGACCTGAAGGGTTCTATCAAAATGTTTCACACACACAAACTGAAGTTTTAGAAGAGAGAAAACGGAGCAGAAGAAGTATCTGAACGTACGACAGTCACAGACAGACATATTCAGATTGAAGAGGCTCAGTGAAGCCTAAGCATGATCAGTACGGAAATCACCCCAAGCGCATCCTACTTAAACTGCTGGAATCCAAAGAAAAAGAGAAACGCGTGGAAGCCGTCAGAAAAAGAAAGACAAACCACATACGAGGGACGACCAAGTGAAAGGCCAGTGATTTCTCACAGGAAGTAACAGAGATCAGAAGTTAGTGTGAGAACAGCTTTACGGCACTAAAAGAAAAGAGAAGGCTGTCAATTTACAATTCTGTTTTTAGTAAATATAATCCTTTTATCTGAAAAAAAAATTTTTTTCAGATTAAAAAAACCCAAAACGGATGGAATGTACCAACAGACCTGCACCACAAGAAATGGGAAACCAAGCAGGAGAAAGATCTGTGTGGGCATCTGCATGGGGTTGAATATAAAAGATTTTTCCTTACTTTCCTTAAAATACTATTTAAAACCCAAAACGTAATCGTATTTTGTGAGGTTACTAACACTTATGAATGTAAGTAACATATA
>NW_011889295.1:240389-256993 GCF_000151845.1 Pteropus vampyrus | reverse complement strand
TAACTACAACGAAGGTGTGCGTGCAAAGCTCTGAACAGCTGTGTGGCCGAACGTCATGAGGGTGAGGACGATCCTCCGATGAGGATCAGTGAAGACATAATTTTAGTGGAAATGATTTAAATTTTACATCAAATTCCCATTAAATGTAGATTTACTACTTACTTTTTATTACTGGAAAGGCTAAAGATAAAAAACCAACCAACCAAGAAACAAACCAAAAAACCCCTTAAAGTTCAGACGCCGGGAACACTCTGAGATGTGCGTGGGGACAGCTGGGAAAGATCACTCTCCTAGACGCTGTCGTGATCCCACAGGGCGGCGGAGAGACGGGGGCTGCTGCTTCGATACCGAGGAGGAGTTCACACTCCGCCTCCGGAAGGAATTTTGGAAGCAAATACAAAAACACCTAAAAAAGCACACGGCGAAGGAGCACAGGTAACCTCACCTCATGAACCAAACCTAGAGCTTTTAATTCAGAGTTTACATTTTAGGATAAGTAAATGAAAAGTCAAAAAGGATTTTTAAAAACTTGTATAAGATGCTTTTCACAGATTGAAAATTATAAATCCATGTCTCTATAAAGTGTCAAAAAGATATGCTTTGTATTTTGGTATCTGTAATAACGGCAAACACTTTTAATTCAAATCACCAGTTTAAAAGGTAACTGATCATTTTTCTGTACCCTAAGACCCCCAGGTCCCCCCTGGACCTTCGGGAAAAGCTTTGCCGTCTCCACTGCCACTGGAGCCGTGCACACAGTGTGTGTACTACAGGAGCCGTGTTCAGTTGGAGGATTTTAGATGACTTCATTTAATCCTGAAAACTAGAGTGTAGGTGGGATCTGTGATCCTGCTCTGACAGGGAGGCTAAGCTGCCTGCCCAAGGCAACATGACCTTTTCAAACTTCTTTTTAAACTCTAACCTTCATGATATAAAATACCTAACTCTAAACACCGGGCTAAACTCCTCCGAAGTCAAGTGCTCTCTGTGCTTGTTACACACACACACACACACACACACACACACACACACACGCACACTTACGCTATAGGTGTTGCTGGCTTGAACTGGCAGCCTCACAGATCAACTGAAATAGTCTGTGTGCTGAGATATTTTGTAACTTCACTTGGGTATGATATTAAGATATGAATATGAAAAAAGAATGTAATAAATTTGAGACTGCAGCCACTCCAAGCTAAGTCACGACCCTGACCGAAGAGATCACTCCAAGGCCAGCTTTGTATAAGGTTAACAGCAAACATGACACTATTAAGCTAAAATAACAAACAAACATACACCCTCCACCCCCAAGCTGTAGAGGAGGCTATGTGTTGTGTATACGGTTTGAGTTCTCAACAAGTAACCACAGGCCCCAGCTCACCCGCACCAGCTTGGCTTGCCTCTAGCTTGCCTCAAGTCATCCCTGTAGAGACGAAGCCTTCTCAAAAACTTCCAGAACTGTTCCTCACTATATCTGGGGTTCCAGAGGGCCACAGCAACAAGATGCAACACACTCCAGGTGTGGTGACAAAATAAATATACTGAATAGGGCAGTTATCTTCAAACTAACATACAGAGACCATGTCACACTTCAAAGTCCTTGGTGGGGGGGCCCTGTGCACACGTCAGCGATGTTGCCATTTTTGGGGGGGACTTTCTTTGGTTGATACTTAAATAAAAGAGAACCAGCTACAAGAGTTCCTTGCCATCCTATTTTTTTTTTCTTTTAACAAAGCAATCTGAACTACTTGCTCACTGTCATAATTATGAAATGGAGAACTTAGTGACTCTGCCCATGTCTCAAATCATAGCACAGAGCATGAAGGCGGACGGCGGGGGCCGGACTGGGGGCGCTTGCTGGGAGCTCCAGCCCTGAGGCCTCAGGTCCGCTGCCGACCCTCACCGATTCCTTTCATTCGTACACTGCTAATGAAGAGACCGCCTACGTCCCGAGGACTGTGCACGTTAGGATGGGATTGTGTGTGAAGGTTCATTGAACGATGCGTGGTGACGGAAAGTCCTCGGAAACGCTGGTCTTTAATGTCCAAACTGGTAAAGCTAACTGGGGAGGGCGACACTTGCTGTCAACGAGCACAGCGCTGGTCCTAAAGGTGACCCGACCAGCTCAGTGACGGCAAGCCCCCTCGACATTACAGATCGCGGCCGGGGCGGCATATACTGGCAGGTGTCCTCTGGGACAGGCGGCTCAGGTGATGTGTCCGCATGCCACGCTTTGGCGCACGCCCGCAGTGGATCGGTGGCCCAGACGCACGGGCACCTGCCGAGGCCGCAGCCGCGCCGGCCATGCTGCGGAATGGCCTGCAGGAGGGTCCGCCCCGGGGCACCGCTGCGCCACCAAGGCCGCCACACGCCCAGCGGGCATCTCGGACGCAGACTCACTGAAAGACGCTCCCTAGGGTGCTCAAGCGACAAGTGTCCCGACGGCGCCAGGGGGAAGGATCGCAGCCCCACCCATGGCGGAAGGCGCAAACTGCGTGCGTCCCCCACGGACGACGCTGCACGGCGGCGACAGCGGCCCACGGCCACGGGGTCACGGCCAATCTTGCACTGCATGCTGAGAAAGCACAGCTGAGCGACGTGGGGGCGGGGGCGGGGGTCTCAGCCAGGCGGGGCGCCGCGGTCCGTGCTTCCCCTGGGTGGGGGGCAGCGGGCCTTCGGGGTGCCTCCGTGCAGCTCTCCTGTTCTGGATGCTGGTGACGTGTGCGCCCACGCTGTGAAAACTCAATGAGTTGCTCACCTCCTGGTATGTTTACGTGTTCGCATCTTTGTACGTCAATAAAAAGTTTTAAAAAGTATACAACTGAAACTGGCATATTACTGTCTGCCAACTACGACTGAAAAAAAACTCACTGAATTGTACAGTGTAAATACAAGCAACTAATAGTCTATTACATTTCAATAAAGCTGGAAAGAATTTTAAAAAATATAAAAGTTATGGTATGAAAATTTTAATTGATAATTTTTTCATTGCCTTTCTTTGTCTAAAAAGGATTAAGAAGCTGCACGTTAACGTAAAACGTTTCCCTAAACTGATATAAAACTGATACATTTTTTTTTATAATGACACGAGTCAAGCAGAGCACCGCTGGGAACAGCACACTGGAACGTAAGCGCCGAAAAGGCAAATACTAAAGCTGTGCGTTGGTTTCCTTGGCAGAGTATCTATCAAAGAATTAACTGAATTAAACAGCCGTGAGACGACTTCTTCATTCAAAAGATATTTAGTGTGCTCTTATAACCTGTCAGTCATCCGGCACAAACATGGCAGGGTGCACAGATTAAGAGAAATTCCCCCGATGAGGGGTGTTGTACCCTTGCTGGTAGGCCACCTCCAGGTTACTCTCATTCTGTTGCTCAGGGAATTCGCGTCTGTGAATGAGAGACAGGTGTACGGAGGACAGGCTGAGTCACTGAGACCGACCTGGGAAAGTAGGACTCAAGTACTTTATGACTTTGTCTAACAAGAGTCACCCTGAGAGCCGCTTTTCTCCCATTTATAATAGAGTAAAAAACATGGCCAAAGATGAGTGGAATCTCACAGCGATTTGAGTCTGTGCAAAATTTTCTTTTAAGGTAGACAAGGAGAGTGGGATTTGGGAAACATTTTTAGCTGCTCTGAGGTAAGGACTATCCAAAACTTACTACTCTGTTAACATCTTGGACATAGTTAAAGTTCTGAAAACCTCAAATAAAAGAATGTATCTAATTACTGTGATACACTGTTACATGTAAGTGACCTGGCAATTACATTATAGCTAAATTTTATTGACCTATTTGGTAGCCATATTATACATATTCTAAGGCAAAGTTAAACTTTTCTGACTAAATCAGAACAACACAGACTGAATCAATGCTCATGACCTATGCTAATGGGGCACAAGAAGAAACACATCAATTATAGTTACGTTTACGTGTGTATAGGTACGTGAATAAAAATAATTCTTTTTAGTTGTAAAAATTCATCGTGGATAGTTTCGAGAGCTAATTCACCCTCAAGGAGCGGGCTTGGGTTAAGGTTACGGTTAGCTCACATGCGCTAAGCCGCGGGTTCAGTGGCTTCCCGACCCCTTACTGGGTCCGGGCTCCTGGCCCGGAGGGGCGGCGACACCGAGGTGAGTATGACGATCCCTGTCCTCAAGGAGCTTCAGTCTAGTAGGGGATGAGACATACTAGACTGTGAGCTCCTCGAGGGCAGGAAAAGTGTTCTGGTCACCCTGCCCCGTGACCAGCGCCAGGCCCGGCTATCGTGGCGCACGCCGTGTCTGTGGCACCGAGCACGGGATGCAGCCAGGCGTGGCAGTGTGGGGCGACGGGACAAGAGCGAGTGCTCTGGAGGCCCCGAGGGCAGAGGCCAGTCTGCTGGGAAGCCAGGAAGAGCCAGCGCGGGGAAGGCAGAGGCTGAGCGAGGTGGGCAGGGCTCCGAGAGCTGGAAGAGAAGATGCTCTAGGCCGAGAGGCGGAAAGCGATGCGAAGACGCCATCCGGCCAGGACGGAGGGAGCCCTCGCTGCCGCTCTGGAAGCGGCCACCTGATGCGGGGAGCAGCGGGCACCCCCAAAGCCCGCACGGAGTGAGGGGGCCACTCTTCCTCGGCCACGATCCAGGAAGATCGACTCATGAGTCATGCCGGACAGGGACAGACGGGAGGGCAAGCCGGGAGGTGGTCTGCGGACACTGCAGCGAGGCCTCTCCAGCAATCGGCTGAGTCCAAGATGGCGACGAAGACAAAGTCACCACCGTCACCCACAGGAGGTGAGGGCGAGAGCTGGCCGCGAGGAGTTTAAAAGGCAGGTAGGTGGAGAGCAGAGAAAAGGGCAGGACAGAAGCGGACGGCAGACGGAGGCGAGAAGCAAAGCCTCAACGGCCGGAGAACCAGGAGGCCGAGAAGGGAAGGCCGGCCAGTGCCAGAGCGATGGCGGAGGGGCAGCGGCCAGGGGACAAGGTGTCGCGGAGGCGGGGAGATGCACTCGGAATTAGAGACGGGAGAAGTTTCCAGGACAGAAACTGTCACGTTGTGAGGAAAGATCGAGGAGGGACAAAAAATGATGATGATTTAGGGGCAAAACATGAAATAAAGCATGTCCAAAATCCAGCCCTCACAGTGAGAGGACACGTGACTAAGTTGTATAAGAATAGATGAGATTTTTGCTAAAAGAATGCTGGCTAGAAACGCTGAAGACCTATCATGTGACATAAAGAGCCGACCTGCTCTACGCGGCCCTAGCAAACAGGACTTGGGTGGGTGACTGGGGGGGACGGGAGCTGCCAGCCCTCTCTGGGACGTGCCTCTCACTGTGTCAGTAACGGCGGGACGTAAGCTCTGGAGCAGGACCATGTGCCATTTGCTACTGAATCCACTGAACGCAGCTTAGAACAAAGCAGCCACAGAGCCAACAGCGGCTGACAGGATCAGCCTCCTGCATTTCCGCTCACCGGCCTGAATTCTTCCCGGATCGTCTGCCCTGTCAGGAGCCTTGTCCAGCAGGCCGAGCTGCCGGAGAGGAGGCGAGGCTGCAGGAAGTTGAGAGAGAGTTCGAGCACTAGGGGGAAAGGCTGGGACAGATGAGCTCAGGGTCTCCTGGACCCTAATATTTGATAATTTTTATGAAAAAAGACTAAAATGTAGCAAATAAAATAAAAACAATTTCACATAAAACCAGAGAAGGACCCCAAATATAAAACTAGGCGACTCAGCAAACCAAGGTGCTGCCTGGTTGGTTATGTAATTAAGCTCCCTGCGCACACACGCATGTTATATGAGAATATCTTGTTTACCGGAGTATTACATCTCAATCTAGACTTTAACTCCACTGACTTCAACAACTGTTTGCTGAGCACGTGCCAGGTGCCTGGTCCTGAGCTCTGCGCTGGGGCCACAGAAACGAGAAGGCACAGCGGGGCGCACTGAGAACAGAGTCTGGCTGAGGACAGAGACGAGCAGACGAGAAAGCCACCGGGCCAGCCGCCCGGGCCGACTCCGCCCGGGCTCAGAGGCCTTGGCGCCTGAGAAGTCCCCGTGGGTGCCCTCCAGGGCGCTGGGAGCTGCGGCGGTTTGTCATCTGACAGTGCCTGCCACAGAGGACGAGCCACAAGAAGGCAGGCAGCGTGGCTATGCCCGTGGAGGCAGGGCTGACTAGGGAGGGCTCCTGCAGGAGGTAGCGGCTGACCTGGGGCCTAAAGACTGAACTGAACAGGCCCGGCAGGAGTCAAGGGCATCTCTGAGACAGAAGACGGCACGTGGAAGGCGGCGAGCTGCGCTGGGAGGACCGGAAGCGGTCGGGTGGGCTGCAGGTGGATGCAGGGGCCGTGTGAGCTGACTCGAGACGACGCACGGGTCGCATGCCTGCGGCTCTCGTGGGCCACGCCACGTCAATTAGAAGTTAGGACAGAGAGGTGTGAGCGTAATTTGAAGTTCGCTAAGATTTTAAGATACAGTCTACTTAAGACTCTAGGAAGGCATAAGTAAACGCAACCCTACGCAAAAAGGTAATCCTGCTCGCCCCAGAACTAGGTCAGCCTCGGACGCACTGATAAGGGGCCCCGGGATGCCGCCCACGCCCGGCCCGCTCTTCCCCGACTCCCACCTGAGCTGGGCTTTGAGCTCGGTGAACCGGGGCCGCCTGCTGGGGTCGTAGGCCCAGCACTTCGTCATGAGGCTGTAGAGCGTCGGAGGGCAGTTTGGAGGCATCGGCAGCCGTTCCCCATTCTCGATCCGGCCGATCACGTCGTTGTTCTTCACGCCCTGGAAAGGCTTCACGCCGTGCATCAGGATCTCCCACATGCACACGCCTGGGGAACGGTGAACACAGACAGCGCGCTTAGCGGGGGCAGCCGCCGTGGGCCTCGGGGCAATCGGCCGCGTAGCGCAGCGTGCGAGGACCTCTTGCGAAATGCGAACGGCAACACTAATCTACCACCGTGTGACTACTGAAATACGAACTTATCAGAGGAAAAACCGTCATTTTTCGAAAGGTTTACTTCTCTAAAAATCCTGTGTCAGAAAATGGCCCAGCAGCTCTAGGGGCCCTTCCTGGCTTGATGGACCGGTTCACAACGAGCAGGAGGAATCCCAGACTGAGCGCCATCTCTGTCCCGCCTGCTCACGACCACAGCAGCTGGCCTGAGGTCCACCGAAGACGATCCCAAAACATAAGCCGTACACTTCCAGAACGCTCAGGTCCCTTTAAAGTTGCCTTTTCTGAGCTGGCTGGTCCAGACCCAGGGGACACACTGGCATCACCACCTGGCTCAGCCACTCATCAGTCATCACGTTTCCCACAGGAACGTTTGGGACTTCTCACCCACAAAGTCCACGACCAACCTCAGAAAAGTTCACCTGCACCATTTAACCTAACGACAAGGGAACCGCAACAGCGCCGGCAGCCACGGGGGTGGCTTTCTCCTGGCGGCGTCTAACCCCCTCGGCACTTTGGCCCCGCCGGAGACCTTGCTGCCCGGACATGCCACGAATGCGCCTTTGCTCATGTTCACGCCTCTAACTTTATGCCTTTTGATTTTCCTCTTCACACAGTCTCCTCTTTTTAGGGCCGTCTGGGGGCGCCTGCGTGCGTCTCCTGACCCTCCTGGGGTGACCCCACCTCTCCTGCGTCGTAAGTGTGCATGCACCCTGAGAGCAGCTGCAGCTTTCCTCCCGCATCCTCAGCCCCAAAACGGTGCGCGCCTCCACAGAGGCGAGGCGCACACTCACGTGCAATGGAATCAGAGCCCAGAGTGCGATCATCCCCAAGTGGACAGTGCACGACAGAAAGAACGCCTTAGTCCTGCTTTGCTCACCAGAAGTCATGCCGTTATCAGAGCATACCAGGTCTCAGTTTGTGCGATCTCGGTGTATCTCCGGCACTCTTGAGTGGACAGGTGTAGTCCTTAATCCTCACGCCTTATGTTTTTTTAAGTACTATATTTATCAACCTTAAGATGCTACCATTACATAAGATACACCATTCTTTTATATGACCAAAGGTGGGGATGCTGCCACCTAAATTGTGACAGAATCCTTTGTTACCTCTTAGAATTATTTTATTCTTACCAAAGAGCTCTCTTAACTCATCCAGAGAAGAAATTAATAGCAGTAGGAACAAAACAGACCAAGTCTTCAAGGCCGCCACATAAAACATGCCCCCAATTAACACCAAAGGTGAAATGCCACGGATTTGCAACACATCCCAGCATCAGAAATGTTAAAATGTAGAAAAACAGGCATCTCAGAATCTCTGAAATCTGGAATTTCTTTAAAAGAATAAGAAAATTGCTCTCTGGGTCACACAGCTAACGAGTGAGGTCTTGGGACCTGAGGCCACATCAGGTGGCGTCCGGAGCCTTTTCTGCCACATCACACTACTTCCTGTTCCACTGAAGACTTCCTTCCTGTTTCTGGTATTAATGAAGGTACCAACACTAGTTACTAAAGATCAACAGCAAGTAAACAGAAGAAAGAATAAGAACAGAGACTTGATGTGTATAAAGCTGTTTTTATTTCTAGGAAAAAGGTATGTAAACCCACTACCACTCGGAAGCAGTTTAAAATTTGACGGAATATACGCACGAGACTATTCACAGGACCGACGTAAGCGTTACGACAGAGAGAGAAAGTGCAGAAACGCACGGGAAGGGAGTTGTTATGTCTGGCTTCGCGGCAATGGGACATTTCAGGTGATCTTGAAGGTGTGGCAGAGAGAACGCCAGCCGGAGGAGAGAGTTTACGGACAGGTGCTCCTGGCAGGAAGGCGGGTGGGGGAGGGCACAGCATCCATGTTATAAAGCATCGATAATGTTAAAACGCAGATAAAGTAGTTGAAGAAAGTGCACAGCGGATGAGAGCCACACGTCTGCACTCGTCGGAAGGAGCTGCAATGACTCACGGAGCAGAGGAGGACGACGGTGACCGACTTGGAGCAAGCGGGACGGGGCAGACTAGACATCAAAGGTAAAGCCACAGAAGATGAAGGGGCAAACTTTCGAGGCCCGAGACAGAGAGCGAGGTCAGAGCCCAGACAAAGGGCTGAGGTGCGACTTCGGACAGCCCGGGTTTGGGGGGTCACAGAACCGGGCAGACAGGTTGACTACGTAAAGCTGTTCGCGCAAAAAGAACGGGCAACATGGGAAAAGGAATCGGGAAGGAAGATGTCTCTCTCCGCGAGGGGAGAGGGAATCGGGAAGGAAGGTGTCTCTCTCCGCGAGGGGAGAAGGGAGGCAGACACACAACAGGGAGGAGCCACGGAAGAGGACGCAGAACAGAGGGACGCCGCGGAAGCCGCGCCCGGAAGCCAGCGCGCGTGCGAGCGCCGCGACCGTCCCACGAAGCCAAGAGGCGACTGGCGAAGGCGACGGGCGGGCGCGGGAAGGCGAACCAGCCCACACACTCCGCAGAGAAAGGACGCTCGGGTGTTCTGTAGAATGTGTGCAAGATGGAAAAACACAAAACTTCAGAATACTCACCAAACATCCACACATCACTAGCTGAGGTAAAACGTCGAAAATTGATTGACTCTGGAGCCATCCATTTAATAGGCAATTTTCCTTTGGAAGCTAGAAGATTAATTTTAGAAAGTGAATTTTCCTTGTGATCTGCTGAAGAATCTAACAGCTAGAACTAGCTGAGATTTTTTTTAGTAACCAAATATAAGCTTTAAATATTTGACCCCTGGGGCTTTCCGCTTCTTTAGGAGAAGTATTTCTCCTTTCCTCGATATCCAGAGGTCGTCTGGGGGAGAGTGGTCACGCTGGGGCAGGGACAGAAAACACTGCCGTCCTCGTCTCTCTGGAGAAAGGCGGGGCGCAGGGAGGAGAGCGCGCCCCGTCCGCCGGAGGAATCGGCCTGCAGCTCGGTTACCGGCTTGGCGGTTTCGCAGGCTGGACGCTAACGCACGGGCCGGATGCCGCGCTTTGGGGCTGGCCCGCTAGGACACAGTCCGTTCCCCTGCTCAAACGCCGAGCACTGAAGCCTGGGGACACGTGGACGTGCACACACGCATCTCACGGAGGTCGTCTTCAGTCCACAACGACCTCTCCTGGCAGCTACTCTTCTCTTAGAAATGAGGCACAAGTGTGTTACGTGACCTGCCCAAGGCCACCGCACCAGCAGGTGCCAGGAGGGAGGACACCTAAACCTGGCCAGCTGTCCCAGAGCCAGAGGTGCTTACATTGTGCTGATGGGCCGCCCGTCTCCCTCCTCCAGCTGGGAGGAACATACTTCTCATTGCCCTGCACGTCCACACGTGACCACGAAAGCATCGCGAGTACTGATTTGGGGTGTGACACATGTTAGTGCAGAGGCGAACGTGCAAACAAAGAACCCACAAATCACAAGGGCTGACTGTACCTTCACCAGTATGTGAAGACCGGGGGTGGCGGGGGTGGGGGGAGCAACGGAATGGAAAAGAATACTCCTTAGGAAGGCCTGGCGCAGGCCCTCCAGGGGCCCAAATCCTCCCCTGGTGCTGCAAAGGGAACGACTCATAGCCTCGCTAGACAGTCCTCTGCCTGTCGGGGGACAGGAGGACTGCCCGGGACGGGACGCCTTTCCTCCAGGAATTCTAGTTCCAGAAGGTAGGAGCAGTGTCTTGGGTGTGACGGAGATTCTGAATACGTGCCAAGTGCCCTGGAAGCAGAGGGAAACTGTGACCAAGAGCCTGTCAGGGCAGCCTGGGGGAGGGGACAAAGAGGAAGAGGGGACACCAAGGCAGGGGAATGAGGCCCAGCCCAGCGGGCTGGAGCAGGGGCCCAGCCCACTGTCCAGGGTCTGGACTTCCTTCCGCAGGCAGAGGGGGCCTCTGGAGGCTTTCATCTGGGGACAGTGACATTTGTCCTGTTTACTTTTCTCCATTTAACTTCAAGCACTTTCATGACAAACTGAGGTCGAATCCTGTTTGATTCCTTCAAAACTATCCTATGACTGTGCCCAGAACTGAAGGCTCCCAAATCTTTAGGGTTATTCTCCCGAAGCCCAATGGACCCAAGCTCGCTACCTTTCCAAGATGACAGTGTAAGTGTGTGTTTGTCCCTGTAAATGCTAAGTGACCTGTGGCCTCGGCCACCCCACTGTTTGGAGTTTAGCTTTGTACTGGAATTCCAAGACTTGGACTAGTTAGGATTTGAGCTGGACGTGAACTATTTTAAAACAGTGGACAGCTGACTTGGCCGTTTTCTTAAGTGACTTAAATAACCAAACTGAATAAATAACCAAATAATTTTCTTTTCACATAACAAAGGATCACTGCTAAAATTGCTTCAGGTTGCAGTACGCAGAAAGCGTATGGAAAGAGAACAGTCCCGAGCTAAAGCATAAAATAGAAAAGTCAAACAAACTGAGCAAGAAACTGGTCTTTGTAAAATGGCAGTAATAATGAGAATGCATACTAACAGCATGGTATGGATTCATACTGCGAGTCTTAGCTAAAGTGCTAGGAATGTGGAAACTTATTAAAACGCGTGTCGAATAATAATTTGAAGAAGCAATTCGATCTGATTCCAAGATTAGCAAAATTAAAGAAAAATCACAGGAACTAGACGTCATGGACCAGTCTCTGGAGTTAGGTGGCTGCAGATATGTGAGGCGGGCGCCTTTCACCAGACTGGCGCACACAACTCCGCCTGCTGCGAGGTATCTAACCACGTCCGCCGGCTGAAGGACACCTGGGCTGCTTCTAATTTTTGGCTACTAGAAATCAGCTAGAACATTTAAATACAGGCTTCGTGTGAACTTAGCATCATTTTCAGTTCTCCAGAGAAAGGCCCAGGAGCATCAGGGGGCTGTAGTGCTGTTGCATGTTTGGTTTTTTAAGAATCGGCAAAACTCTTTTCCGGAGGGGCTGTCCCGTTTCACATCCTCACCATCGACTTACGAGTGATTCAGTCTCTCCGCATCTTGGCCAGCACTGGGGATTAGCACTGTTCTCTATTTTAGCCACTCTGATGAGTGTGCAATGGCGTCTTACTGCAGCCTAGACTTGCGTCGCCCTCACGGACCACGCGCTTACTCGCCAACCATGCGTCCTCAGTAAAATCTCTCCTCGTACCTTCTGCCCATTTCCTGTCTTGTTGTTTTAACTCTTGAATGTTAAAAGTTATTTCTACATTCTAGATACTAGATACTAGTTCCTGTTGGATAGATATGAGGTTGGCAAAGATTTTCTCCCACTCTGTAGCTTGTCTTTTCATCTTTTTAACAGGGTCTTTTGCACGACAAAAACTTTTAATTTTGATGAGGCTGAATCTATCAATTTTTTCCTCTTATTGATCATACTTTTGGTGTCGAGTCTAAGGACTCTTCGCCTAGCCCTAGATATCAAAGATGTACTCCTATGTCTTTTCCCAGAAGTCCTACATTTTGTAACTGAGTGGGATCCATCTCGAGTTGGTGTGGAGTGGGGTTCGGGCTGCGGTCCAGTTACTGCGAGTGGATTACCAACACTCCAGCACCGCACCGTCTGCTGAAAAGCCCGGCCTTCCTCCACCGAGCTGACTTTACACTTGCCAACAATCAGCTGAGCATGTGTCTTAAAAACATCTTAAGAAATAAAAATCATTAACGAGCCTGAGTCTGCTTCTTATTATTAGTGATTTCTTACCTTTGTAGTAGGTACTGTCTTCCATATAGCGGGACAATCCAAAGTCTCCTAATTTCACACAATCATTTGAGGACACCAGAACATTCCGAGCAGCAATGTCCCTGATCAGGAAGAATTTGGGACAATAAATTTTAACACAAGGCAAATAAATCACAAACTCATCCACATCATATGAAGACATATAGGTACTTTGAAAGACGAGAAATTTATCATATACTCCAAAATTGGATACTTTTATTATTTTACTTCAAATGTATTCCTTATGGCAGATATTTAGTCATTAACAGGATAATCAGTATTTTGAATGATGGCAAAGTTTATCATCAAATAAGGAAATTGTCATTACTTTTCCCACAACCAACCTCACTACTGACAGACAGGGATACACAACCACGGTCTGTAACCGTGCTGTTCCCAAGAGACATCATTAAAGAGAGTAAAAGTCACCTTCTGAACTCCTGTAAGTACGTTTGCCGATGTGGTCTGTGCTAACGCTGGATAACAAAACTCGACACAAACCAGGCCAACGGACTGTAAGGGCTTTTACTTCCATTCACACTAGAGGCCAAAGTTATAATCGAAAATTCCAAAGAATGCCCTTAGATGTCACCTGTGACAATCTGTTTCAGGACCATAGTCCACTGCTCTAGTGCCCCGTACCGGCTCCCAGTAGTTTTTGTGGAAGGAATAACTGATCTGAGAGCAACGAGATATTTCCAACTCCTTGTGAAGACAGACCCTTTAGACGCATGTGTCAACATGCCACGACACTTCACTCGGCTGGGACACACGCAGCGAGACACGCCGGCACCGTGTACGATCGAGCCAAGCGGTACAAAGGGCCTCCCCCCATTTCTCCACTGCGTGCTACGAAGGCGGCGGAGCGGCGGGACGCCTGGACCCACCTGTGCACGAATCTTTTGCTTTCCAGGTAGGCGAGGGCCGTGCCCAGCTGGTAGGCGTACAGCACCAGCGACGCCAGGCCCAAGCTGTGCTTCCTGACCTGCAGGAACGACCGCAGCTTCGGGGCAGCAGCCGAGAGGAGAAGGAAAAAGGATTAGTGACAGGGACTCAAAATCAGCGCAAAGGAGCCATAGTCAACAACGATGCCGCCTATTTCCTAACGCGGTTTTCATAAGCAGGGCCTCGGTTCTCCCCTAATGACAGCAATGACAGAAACCATAACGAATGAAGCATACTAGCTCAGAAATTATGGTTAGTCGTTCTTTATTTGGAATCCCTTTTTAAAATTGGATTCTTCATGACTGTAGACAAATTTCTGGGGGAAAAAAAATACAGAAAGATGCTTCCAGGGAATGAACAAAAAGCATACTATAAAATACTGCTAAATAATAATAGTAGATCTGAGGACAGGTGACGAGGAGGGAGGAGAGGCAGGAAGCATTCTCCCTCCCACTCCCATGGGCTTTCGGGGACAGGAAGACAAAATGGTCACGTGTTGGGTACTTAGCCCACCACCCATGATTAATTCAGCTAAATGGTAACAGAGCAAAGAAAGGCAGAGGAATTTTACACTCCAAAAAATAAAGGAGAAACATTTAGCAAGTTTTTTAACCCAGAAGAATTAGCAAATTCTTCAAAATCAAAAGCAGAAAAAGTGTAAAAATGAGGTAAATACTCCATCGTATCCGGAAAGGTGGTGCAGAGGAGGACGAGACGCTGGGGAGCCTGAAGCTCCCTCCTCCCTCTGGGGACTCTGTCACCACACGGGGAGGAGGGCTCGAGGGCCACTGGGTAGGGCCCTTCGTGGGGGAGGGCTGAGGCCGCCATGAAGGGGACCGAAGACCCAAACTTCGCTTTGGCTCCTGGTAACGGGCAACCCCAATACTCATGAACAGCCAATCCGTGTCTGGTATCTTTTAAAAGGACGGACCGTGTGTCCTACTCTAGAAGGTTAAGCGACTGAGTTTCAGTACCAGAACATTAAGTTTAGGTATCTGAAAAATCCACTTGTGCTTATCCCCAAGCTGGCCAGCCACAGGGCCACCTGTGGCCTGCAGATGATAAGTAGGTGCTGGGCCCAGGCCACGGCCCAGGGTCTGACTCAGCAGGGCTGGGGCGGGGCGCAAGGATTTGCATTTCTACCGGGTTTCCAGGTGATTAAAGAGTTAGTTTCTGTACTCTGGAGAAGGTCGGATGAGGAGAGCTGTTCACACTCTTACTCACATTTTAAAGAGAAACTGTGACTAATGTTAGTCGGTCTAAGCCTCTGCCAGGTGAATTCTCTAGAAGATTAAGGAACTGTGCAGATTTACCTAAATTCTGCATTAATTTACCCAAACCCCACTAACATTGCTTCTTTCATCCTCGAATCACTGGGCTAGTTCCTCAGGCAACGGCATCGGCATCGGCATCGGAGGGCAGGCAGCAGCACCTGGTGGCCTGCAGCTTGCAGTCCTGACACCTTCGGCTGAGGGACTCGCTTGGGGACTCAATGATGAAGGCATGATACTCATGCTCTCTGAATCAAAACCCCGAGGCTCTGTGCGCATCCTGGACTTCCTTTCCTTAAACGGGGGACACCCACAGCGAGCGCAGACCGAGTGACTGCTCAGCATGAGACGGCCTGCACTGGCGGCCGGCCCGCGCGGGGCAGGCCCGAGCACGTGGTACCTCTCCGAGTGTGCACAGCTCCATGATGATCCAGACGGGGTTCTCCGTGATGACTCCGATCAGCTTCACGATGTGAGGGTGGTCGAACTGGCGCATCGTCACTGGGGGGACAGTGTCCACAGTTACTCCCCAGCAGGGTGCTGGGCGGTGACGGCTGGTGCCGTCTGTGTTTTCTCGGCCTGAACGCTCTACAGAAATAAACTAGCTGGGACAGAAGTCACTGCCGGGCCGGGCCTTGGACTTAGGCCAGAGACACAGGAGCGGGATTAAGCGTACACGTAGACCTAACTGATGAAATTACAATATGATTTCCTCTCCGACTTATTAACTTATCAGACTGCCACGTGGTGAATACTTATGGGAACAGAGTAGAAGGTAGTCATTTGAGGCACAAGGAATGAAGGACACTGAGATTCATTCGCACAACCAGCGTCTACCGAGAGCCTCTTACACGTTAAGCCCCGTGCCGGACACTGGGTCTGAACAGTGAGCAAAACAGACAGGGTCCTTGACCCCATGGAACTTAAGTTCTAGTGGGAGGGAGAGACAATAATAGTTTTGGAGCAGTGCATATTTAACTATGAATACTTAAGGAAGGGAGGGACATGGGCCTGTGACAAAGCTTTCTGAGGAGAGAGGATTTATGTGGTCAGAGGGGAAGGGACAGCCATGCAGAGGAGGAAGGGCACGCCAGCCTGAGGGCAGGTGGGAAAGAGCTGAGGGCTCCAGACAGACAGGAGCCCGCCCACGCTCCACAGAGACCTAGTCACACGGGACCCTCCCCAGGGGCTCCTCATGGGAGGTGTGAGCCGGAGCCCTGGAGGGGGAGGCTGCGGCGGGAGGAGGGGACTGTCACGTGGTCCTTGCTTCCTCCCTGATCTGTTAGCGCCGTCAGGGGCTGGTGGCACCTGGGCGAGGACCATCTCTACGAGTGCCCAGTTCCGGCATGAAGCTTAATGGTACAAGGCACCGAAGGATAAAGGGGCAGACGGCAAGTCAATCTACCTTTACACCCCAAACCCCAGGGCTTACCTGGAAAAATCTGTAGGTAGATATTGGTCTCTACGAACACAGGTATTAATTTACAAGGCAAGAAAAATGTAGTTATCTCATAAAAGCCAAAACATTCTTTTTCTTCCTCAGAGACAGTTTGGATTTCACTGATGGAAAGTCAAATGGAGTTAGTTCCACAGACATTTCTAGAAACTTACAGGCTTCTTGAAGGAATTTCTCTCTCACGCTGTCCGAAGTACAGTTTTTACATGTTTTAATTGCAACCGCCAAAGCTGGATTCTCCTGTGTTGGGGAAATCACAGAATCACACACACGCGCCAAAAGAGGTTCTCTGTACGACTCGGTGGCAC